>NW_027656317.1:0-107801 GCF_964235325.1 Thermobia domestica | reverse complement strand
AAAATCAACGAAGGAAGCCGACAATACAGAATAAAAGGGAACTGCACGCCTCGATCAACAATGAGAAGACGAAGTGCGCGACACGCGTGTGTTTGTGCTCCGACAAATTACGTGGTTTTGTGAGGAAATAAAAACTTTTTCCCCTCAGAAACTATCCAAATAGAGAAATAAACATTAATTGTAGTGTTTGTGAACATTATAAGTGCAGTGAACAATAGGAAGTGTCTGTGCTAGTGCTGTGTGCATGTTGCATGTGCTAGTTAGCAGTAGCTAGGAGTAGTTAGCAACAAAGCACAGCTAGCACCAAAGGCGCCATATTGAAGCTGACGATCAGTTTTGTTCAGGAACTTGCGTGGCCCCGAGAAGACACAACTCGAGAGCGCTCTTCTGATTGGTCGGGGAGACGCAAGCAAGGGAGCCAATCAGGGAGCCGCTTTTCCCGAGCATTTCATATAAATATCAGACTCATCATAGCCCTCGTCACAGTGCTCTGGAAGCACTCGATGCGTTCAGAGTGCCTAAAAATGAAAATTAGTTCCCCACCATAATAAAAGTGAAGGAAAAGGCAAAAAGAAAAATAGGCCAGCCGGGAGCAAGCCTAAAAAGCTCCTGGCAACAGCGTATACGGGAAACTACCAGCCAGTTAACAAAAATAATAAAACCTTACCAGCTAAACAGTGAACTGACAGAACAGAAAAACAGCCATAGTGTTAGTAAAATCACAATATCATAAACTCCGGCCCTTACAAGAGCCACATACGTGAACTCTCATACCAATATAATATATTGATCCCAGCTCTTACTAGAGTTACAGTGTGAGCATTTTACATTGCAATTAGTGCTCTGGCCCTTTCAAGAGCCACAGAGTGAACTCCCCACACCAATACAAGCCATTATCTCTGGCTTTTACTAGAGACACCCTGTGAACATCGTACATAGTACTAGTGTTCGGCCCTTACAAGGACCACAAGTGCACCCCGCTCAATCCTAGTGAGACATTGAGAAACTAGTGTCTACGACTGGCCCTTTCGAGAGCCACAAAAAGAAATCGAAATGCCTTTACAGGCTAAACGTACGCGGAAACCCATCCAGGACAGTAAGAACATTTTGAAAAAGTATAAAGCCTTGAAGTACACGCCCATTGGGCCTGTGCCAAAGAAACGAGTAGTGCCACCCTCCCCCCGAATTATCCCAGAGCCAATGGAGCCTCTACCCACCCACAAACCCACGAAGGACAACCAGCCAGCACCGAAGACAACGAGTCAGGAGGTCTTCCCCCCCCTCCCAACCCCACCCCAAGTGGAACAAGCAAACAAGACTAGTGAAGCTGAAACTGACAGCGCGAAAGCAGGTCCGTCAAGAACGTCAAATGACGACACATCAGGATATATCACCCCCAAGAAGACGTTCAGACCAAAAACGTCATTGTGTGCAACCATCGCTTCTGTAGTGCAATTCAGGAACCAGTACTCGGTGCTTCGACAGCAAAAACTTGACAGAGAAGCAGCAGCCGAAGAGGAAGAGGACGACGAAACAACAATCTCAGAAAAGATCGAGAAGATGGACATCATCCAAGAAACGGGAGAAAGCCCCAAAGAAATCCCCCTCCCGAATCTCGCAACGAAGAAGATACCACCCATATACATATACGGCATCAAGAACAGAAGTACATACGTCCAGACCTTGGCTGCCACATGTACAGAACCCCCAGAGGCTTTTCACAACAAAGATTTTATAAAAATACACTGCGCCAATATGCAGGACTTCCAGAAAATCGACGCCTACTGCCTCCAGACGAATGCGTCCTACTCCACGGAGCTACCAAAATCAAACAGACCTCTCAAAGTAGTAATCAGGAAGCTACCTCTTGACACATCACCTGACGACATACATAAAGCCTTAGAAGCACTGGGATACACCCCCGCTGCGGTCTCTCAACTCAGAGGCCGACCAGACGAGAAGGGAGTCAGACCACTCTTTCCGCTGTTCTTGGTCTCTCTCCCAAAAACAACCACCAACTCTGACATATATAAGGTTCGCTTCCTACTCCACTTCAGAGTAGAGATAGAACCGTACAAAGGCACAGACATGCTGCAGTGTTTCAGGTGCCAAAGGACAGGACATTCCCAGCTGACCTGCAATGCCACTCCACGCTGTGTCAAGTGTGCTGGACCCCACCACAACAGAGAGTGCCCCAAAACATCAAGGGACACACCAGCCAAGTGTGCTAACTGCCAGGGAGCCCACCCTGCAAATTACCAGGGCTGCGATTACCTGAAGAAAGCCAAAATGAAGAGGGGGAACCAACGATTCACCGCCCCCAATCCGCCATCAGATGACCCGACAAGCACCTCTGAGACAGCAGACACCCCACAAAAGACAACAAGACCAAGTACGTCCACCACAGACAAGACAGTGAGAAGTCGACCACGCCAAGAAGAGTCCACCAAACCTCAGCCAACGGAAACCAAACAGAACCCACCAGAGAAACCGACCATCAGAGAAACCACCCCAGAGGAAGGGCCAACCAGACGTCAAGATCCGCCACAACGAAAACAAAGCAACCAAGATCAGCCAACCCCAGCGCAACAAGACTGCAGCCAAGAACCATCCCTGGCAGCGACCATCAAGGAAGTGATGGAACTACTAAAGGGACTCAACATCAGGAAATTCATGAACACCTTGAAGTCAGGACTAGAGAAAATGAAAACAGCTACAGACCCCGTCACGAAGTTCACAACTCTCCTTGAAATTGCAGCCAGCATCCTCGATGATGGAACAGAATAAGTCAACCATAACCCGAGACCTGAGACTCGCGTTTTGGAACGCGAACGGAGTCAGAGACCAGAGGCTAGAGCTGACGGATTTTCTCACTCGAGAAAAGATTGACATAGCCCTACTCAGTGAAACTCATCTCCATCCTCCAGACACCTTCAAGATTCGCAATTACGTGATGTATAGAACAGACCGGCAAGGACGCAAGGGAGGCACAGCTGTTCTGGTGAAGAGACACATCGCTCACGACACACTACAGTTGCCACCGTTACAAACCATAGAGGCCACAGCAGTAACCATCCACTCTCCAGATGGCCCCCTTCAGCTCATCTCGGCGTACAAGAAGCCATTGGCACCTATCCAAGCCCAGGACCTGCAAGCGCTAAGAAGACTAGGACATCGAGTTCTCGTAGGCGGGGACCTGAATTGCAAGCACCCCGCTTGGAATTCCAGGGTATCCAACCAGGGCGGACGGGATTTGTTCCAAGCACTGAGAAACATCGACTTCCTGGCCACAGCTCCTCCAGATCCTACACACTTCCCGACTAATGGAGGTGAACCAGATGTGTTAGACATGGCTCTCACGGCTAACATTACAATCAAGGACGGACCAAATTCAGTTATCGCACTTCATTCAGACCACGTCCCAGTCACCATGACGGTAGCGCTGCGTACACACGTTCCAGCCAATCAAGTACCACGCCTCCGTCAAACTAACTGGGACGACTACACCAGGAATCTTGCAGAAATGATCGACCCCAGGCTGCCAGTCAACACACCGGACGAGATAGATGCCACACTTGCAACACTCACGGCATCAATGCAAACCGCATATAGACTGGCAACAACTACCCAACTCATCCCTCCAGAAGAGCAGAAACCAGAGGATCTGAGGACTACAGCACTCATCCACCTAAAGCGCTGGGCCAGGAAGAAATGGCAGGCCACACGCCACCCAGCATTCAAAACCCTATGGAATTCACTGACCACCAGGGTGAAGAAACGCCTCCAGCGCCTCCGACTCAACCAGTGGAACGCCAGACTTCAGGAGCTTGAAACGCCATCCAGAGACTTCTGGAGACTTCTAAAGTCATTGTCAAGAACACCTGGACCCCCCAAAACTCAACCACTACGAGGGCCGCAAGGACTAATTTATTCACCGAAACAGCAAGCTGACCTTCTCGCAGATCATCTGGAACAAACATTCACGGAGAACAACACTCCAGTGCCAGAGGGAATCCTGGAAGCAACACAGCAAAGCATGCAGCAACTAACTGGACAGCATCACCTACCAGCACAAGAGCTAACCACACCTCGGAAGATCCAGCAAATCATCCGAACAATCAATCCAAACAAAGCAGCGGGACCAGACAGGCTTCCACCACTGGCACTCAAACATGCTCCGAGGAAGGCTATAGTTCTACTATGTAGACTAACAAACGCAATTCTAGCAACAGGATACTACCCCGCCGCATGGAAAGAAGCAAGAGTAATTTTAATACTCAAACCAGGAGCGGCCAGGACTGAACCCAAAAGCTACAGACCCATCAGTCTGCTGTCACATCCAAGCAAAGTGGTCGAGCGAGTGATACAACAGAAACTGATGAAGCACATCGAGGAAAACAACATCCTTCCTCCTCACCAATTCGGGTTCAGGCCTGGTCACAGCACCACCCACCAACTGGTCAGAGTAGCTGAACAAATAACTTATCAGTTCAACGAAGGAGGCCACACTCTCGGTCTTTTCCTAGATATAGGCAAAGCGTTTGACAAAGTGTGGCATGCAGGACTACTACACAAACTACTGCAAGTAGGAGTACCACGACACTTAGTGAAAACTCTGAAAAGCTACCTGACCAACCGCACATTCAGAGTCTCCCATGCGAACAACCTCACAGAACCAAGAACAATCAGAGCAGGAGTGCCACAAGGATCCTGTCTATCCCCGATCCTGTACAATGTGTACACGGCAGATCTTCCCACCACCAGAACAACCATGACGGCGACCTTTGCGGATGATACTGCCATCTTCGCAAGTCACCATAACTTCAGATTTGCTCACCTGTACCTCCGCAGACACATCGAACAGCTGGAACAGTGGACCAATGACTGGAAAATTCAAGTCAACACAGAGAAGACAGCACTGGTCGACTTCACTAGGAACCGGACACCACGGGAATACAACTTCACCCTGCATGGAAGAAACATACCCATCCAACAACAGGCGAAATACCTTGGAGTAGTGCTGGACCGTCACTTGAAATTCGGAACCCACCTGGAGGCAACAGCCAAGAAAGCAACACAAAGATTCCGATCCCTTCTACCCATCCTGTTGAGCCCTCAACTCACCCAAGAAACAAAACGACATGTTTACCGAATGTACATCCTACCCATCCTAATGTACGCCCATCCAGCATGGGAACACACATACCAGTGTCACCTGCGCCACCTCCAGGTGGTACAAAACAGAGCCGCCAGGGCCATCACGGGCCATTCTATGGACACCCGAATACTTCAAATTCATGAGGACCTCGATATCCCACTACTTCAAGAACTGCGTCATCAGCAATCAACCAAATTCTGGATGAAGGCTTCAAGATCAACAGATCCAGTCATCGCATCCCTCGGAACCAAAGACCCACCCCGTCGACTGTACAAGATGCCAAAACCGCCTTAACAACATGAAGGACAACTAAAGGAACCTGCGACAGTTGCGGTTCCTTCAATCACATACGACCACCTCAAAATCAACGCCAAGTTTCAACACAGAAAGAAGACAAGGGCTTTGGCCCGTTACTTCCTACAAATAATCAACGGTCAAGAAAACACTCAGCGAAAATTTCATTCTTCAGTATCGTTGAGTTTATTGCAGAAAGCAATGGCAGATACGGCATCAGCACCTGCAGCCCCGGCACAGGCTTCTCCTAAGAAGTCTGCAAAGCCTAAGAAACCAAAAACAACACCTTCTCATCCAAGAACATCAGAAATGGTGAACAACGCCATCAAGAATTTGAAGGAAAGGGGAGGAAGTTCACTGCAAGCTATTAAGAAATACATCTCTCAGAACTACAAAGTGGATGCCGAGAAGCTTGCTCCATTTATCAAGAAATACTTGAGAAGTGCAGTTGCTTCTGGGTCTTTGGTTCAGACCAAGGGAAAAGGTGCATCTGGATCGTTTAAGCTTAGTGCTTCATCGCTGAAGGAGAAGCCTGAAGGTGGATCTTCAACCAAGGCGAAACGATCAGCATCAAAGGAGAAGAAGCCTGCGAAAAAGCCAGCAGCTAAACGTCCCAAGAAGACTGGTGAAAAGAAAAAGGCTGCTGCTCCCAAACCTAAGAAATCACCATCTAAAGTGAAGAAGGCAAAAACTCCCAAGAAGCCAAAGGCCCCGAAGCCAAAGAAGGCTACAGCAAAACCGAAAAGTGCTAAGAAGGCTGCACCAAAGAAGAAGTAAATGTGTCAGTAAATCATCTGACATTTTAAAACGGCTCTTTTTAGAGCCATCAAATACTTTGAGAAGAGTAAAATTGTGCTTTTCCTATCATTATCACATGTTCATTCATAGCAATGTATAGTATACACGCAAGGGACTTTGAGTTTTCTTTTTAACCGAAGCACTTCTTGATGTAAGTGCTTTATAACAGAGGGGAATTGAGGGTGGGGAAAGAAAGCTTTCACGGGTGTCAAGAATGGTGTACTCGAAAAAAAATGGGGAACACATTACGTAATGTCAATTTGTGATCACTTACTTTTTCCTTGTTCCTATCTTCAAGTAGCGAAACAGTACAGAAAACGCACTTAATGCATTTGTTAGAAAAACTTTTGCAGGCTGACTGGGTTCGATTCTCGGTGGGAGCTCAAATGTTTCGCATTGCACGTTAATAAGTAGGTCCACGTTTGAAACAGCCTTGCTGCTGAAAGGGACACTAAACTAAAATCAACTCTTTTCAAGGCTGGGGTGAAAGAAATGTTCGAACTTATTACAACTCGTGAAAGTGAAGTAGACTATGTTTCAATTTAACGTCGTACTATTATGATTTTTATGATAAAGGAGACGGGTGATTACGCCTAATGAATGATGGAAATACTGGTGTAATGAGAAAGTGTTAGGAAAAGGGAACACGCTAATAACCACGGATACCGTCTTATAATTCGTAATATTGCTATAAAGAAAAATAGTAACACCAGCAGAAATGTAGGTGTACAATTGAACTGATGTTAAGTACAAACAGACACTTAAAGAAAGTTTAGTTTAACGTTTGCATTCAACAGCAGCGACCTCTGACAAAATAATATTACTTTTGCTACCTTGGAAGAAGTACATATTTCGCCTGCGAGTTCTATCAGATTAATAACGTTGAGAAGGGCAAACAGTGGTTGAATCGAAGTTAAGTTATGCAACATATGGCAAAATCGAACCCTTGACCACATAAAACGAAGATAATCAATCGGTAAACATAGGGGAAAACTAAAGAATATACTTGAAAGATAGGATGATATACGAAACGACAGGAAAACGAAGGTAGATGTATTAACTATGCAACATACGGCGTGAGAATTTAAAAAAAAAAGATAACAAGTATGGACAAGATCCTTGTTAGGATAACAGCATCTCTAAGTAGTGTATTGGTCCTAAAAAGGACCGTTTTTGAACTCAGTGCCAGAACTTCAAACTTAAGCACGTTCCCCACGGATGCGGCGAGCAAGCTGAATGTCCTTAGGCATGATTGTGACTCTCTTTGCGTGAATAGCACACAAGTTGGTGTCTTCGAAAAGCCCTACAAGGTAAGCTTCACTTGCCTCCTGTAAAGCCATGACAGCTGAGCTTTGGAAGCGAAGATCTGTCTTGAAATCTTGTGCAATTTCTCGGACGAGTCGTTGGAAGGGCAGCTTGCGGATGAGCAATTCAGTGCTCTTCTGGTAACGACGAATTTCTCGGAGAGCCACAGTACCAGGCCTGTAACGATGGGGCTTTTTCACTCCACCGGTAGCTGGAGCACTCTTTCTTGCAGCTTTGGTGGCAAGCTGCTTTCGAGGAGCTTTGCCTCCAGTAGATTTCCTAGCTGTCTGCTTGGTACGTGCCATTGCAACTGTCACGACTTGTTTCAAATAATTGCGCGCTGAATGAAGTCAAGTTATATAAAGAGCAAAACCGTTAAATCAAGCTATTTCTCATTGGATAAAGTCAGTCGAAAAGGACAGTTCTCATTGGCTTAGACACGTTTTGTGTTTTTCCTCCGTGCTTTCCCTGCATGATCGAAGGAACAAAACCACGAGTCTTGGGCTGCTTGGGCTTGTATTTCTCGTGTGTGGTGAGCGAAGCAGTAACATATCGAAATGACAGGACGTGGAAAAGGAGGCAAGGGTCTTGGCAAAGGAGGTGCCAAGCGCCACCGTAAAGTTCTTCGTGACAACATCCAGGGTATCACCAAACCCGCTATTAGGCGTCTTGCTCGCCGTGGTGGTGTGAAGCGTATCTCTGGTCTCATTTATGAAGAGACCCGAGGAGTATTGAAAGTATTCCTGGAGAACGTAATCAGAGATGCTGTTACATACACAGAACACGCCAAGAGGAAGACAGTGACAGCTATGGATGTTGTGTATGCCTTGAAGAGGCAAGGAAGAACCCTGTACGGTTTCGGAGGTTAAGTTGGGGTTCCTCCTATTTTGGATATAAAATTGGCATAAACGGCTCTTTTCAGAGCCAACAAATTTATATAAAGGGAAAGATTTACTTTGTGCGATTTTCTGTTAGATTATAAGAATTCGTGTAACTACATTAAAGCCTTTTGATGCACACTAAATTACAGACGTAGAGAGATTAATTTGAGAAAATCATACGTTTTTTTTTACATTATGTACGTTCATGTATACGTATTCATATCATGTAGCAGTATTAATGCTGGAGAAGGGGTTCTGGTTGGAAATTGGCGATTTGTTGGAAGTAGCGAGCATGAGAGATGCGAAACGCAAGTCGGAATTTCTGTTCTGACAGTAGGATGTACGTATAGAGGCTTATACAACTTCTATACTGTGCTGTGAGGGGCGAATAATGCGTTAGAAACCTGAATCTTGTCCTTTATCTTGTTTACGTGGTCTTGGGTTCGATTTCTTTCTTTTGCGGTAGTGTCTATTGTGATTTACATGTAAATTAATGACACTTCGTAGCGGGTTACTAAAATAAAGAGTAATACAAATATGAGATGTAGGTTAATGCATTGTATACTTCACATTATTTACTAAAGAAAGGCAGTAGTTACAAGAAACCTAGGCTCGCTCGTTGGGCACAGTAGCAAATGAGTTCTGAGATCAGAGAATAAGAGTAGTTGCGTATTACAAACCATATACATATAACACATATCACACAAATATGAATATCGACCTTGCAAAGAATAAATCGTACTTAAGTGTGCATTTAATGTCATTACTATGTTGCAAAAGAAATTTAGGAAAGTTTTCTGATCCGCTCTGTTCATGATGTCATTGGGGCATAGTAATGAACAATAATAAATGTCGAGAACATATTGAACAGAGTAATTTCAGCCAAGCCAACGCAAGAGAGAAACATGAGTGCTTTAAGAATGTTGGAAATTCCTTTGTCTAGCATGAAGTACATGAGAATATGTGGTATGAGGTTTTCTTCCATTGCTGAGAATCTGGGCTCGACTGTCCTGTCCTCTGGGTAATATGAGCCCGATGTACGCAAATATCAAAAAAATGTAGCTAGCGACAATACAAAAGGTAATGATCTTATAATTAATAATGTAGTGGGAACTAAGCACATCGCTGTTTGGAGTATTCTAAAGTTAGTGTGACTTCCTATGGGCTTCAATTACGATCGACGACTACACATATACTAATTAATCGAATAGCAGCGAGAATTTCGAATGAAACTAAGCAACTATCTCAGACACTTTTGATGAGTCTGTATATCGAAAACAATTCATTTCAATCGTAAATCTCCTCTATAAAGGGGTTTGTGGCCCTCATAAGGGCCGATTTGTATGAGATATAGGTCTTACATTTATGCCTTCTTCTCAGTTTTCTTGGGCAGAAGTACAGCTTGAATGTTGGGCAAAACACCACCCTGAGCGATTGTAACTCCAGACAACAACTTGTTTAATTCCTCGTCGTTACGGATAGCTAACTGCAGATGACGTGGAATAATCCTAGTCTTCTTGTTGTCACGAGCAGCGTTGCCTGCCAACTCAAGAACTTCAGCTGCCAGGTATTCCATGACTGCAGCCAAATACACGGGAGCGCCAGCACCAACTCGTTCGGCATAGTTACCCTTTCGCAAAAGACGATGGATTCTGCCTACTGGGAATTGAAGGCCAGCCCTGCTGGAGCGGGACTTGCTCTTTCCCTTGACTTTTCCACCTTTGCCGCGACCAGACATTGTTCAATATTCTTTCGTAATAAGATGAGAGGAAAAATTGCGGCCTCCCATGAATCAAGTCAGTTTTGTTACTACTTCAAGCGTGCACCCGAGTGCATCAAATGAAAAGCAAGGCAGTTGGCGCGAATTGAAACACGTACTGTAATTTAAATGAAGTCGATAAATCGGCGGAACACACTTACACACACCGCTTCCTGTGGAAATAGGCATTGCTTTCCGTCGGCTAGACCCCCTATTGTGAGTCAAGCTTCGCGCTGGCCATATAGGTTGTACAGCCTTTGGCGACAGTCGGCTGACGGGAACCCAATACTATCTCCTCGGGATAGCATTAGAGGAGCAAAAACACTATCACATAGTGACTAAAAGGCCCTTTCGAGGACCATTCTCCCCAATCTGTGACATAGTGACGTGAAGTGTACCAAACAAGTGTGGCCCTTTTTAGGACCAAAACCAAGTGCAGTGCTTTTATAACGAAGTGAAAACACGTCAGAGCCATGCCCAGACCCAGGAAGAGGACGCCGACGAGGAGACCACCAGAGAAGGAGGAAGATGAAGAATTCATCGATGTGGTCACGGTCCCTGAAGCAACCCACCTAGACGTTTCATTCTCGTTAGTGGACCCGGTTACAATAGAGACGACCTTCAGAGCAGCCACGGCAGCTTATCTAACCAGAGTAATCAGCCTGAGAATACTAAAAGAAGAATTCTATGTTGTACAAGTGGAAGAAACCACATACAAAGTGCTCTTCAAATCGGAAGCGACGAGGGACAGATTCCTGAAAGTTTTCCAAGATGCAGACTTCGGCTCGAAGGCTAAGATATTGGAGAAGCAATCCGGATCCCATCCCAGAGAAGAGGTCAAATCGCCAAATAAAAAACAAGAAGCCCCATCACAGACAGAGAAGACTAGCCACACCCAGGAAGATGAACCATACGTCGGCTCTGCTACGAGCCCAAGCCCCATACAGGTGAAAAATCAAAAAACCCAGAAGCTGAAATCACACCCTGGTGAGAAGACTGGCCCTTATCAGGACCACAAAACTACTCCTGAAGACGATGCCAAATCGGACAAACACAAGGAAGAGGATTTCACGTTAGTGAAGTCGAGAAGACAAAAGAAAGAAGACGCCAAACAAGGGCCCGGCCCTTGTCAGGACCACAATTCCAGAGCAACAGCAAACGCAAACAGGAAGCAGCAAGAGTTAGAGACCCGTACTCCCCTGCAAGCCAATGGAAGTAAGAAGACTAAACAACCTGAAGGCTCAGAACCAATCAGATACAGGCAGAAATCAAAAGAAAGAAAAGAAGCAACATTTACGTGTGTTGTCAAAGGTGTCCCTATAAACATAGAAGTCCAGGAAGTAAGAGATGAACTAAGAAAACAGAAGATTGACTTCAGAGGCATAACCCGCATAAAATCAGACAAAGGACCCACACCATTACTAAGGATCTTCTCAGAGAACCCGGAACAAATTAGCAGATTACTGTCATCTGGAGTGAAAATTCAGCATACCCACTACAAAGTAGAATCGTCAAGAACAGTACCAAGACCACTTCCCTGCCATAACTGCTACCAATACGGTCACTTCAAGAACCGGTGCCAAGCCGAAAGAATCTGCAACCGATGTGGGAAACCACATGGAGAGGACTGCAATACACCCAGAAAAAGAAACTTCTGCGCTACATGTATTAGCGACACACACCGTACTGGTAGCGGAAACTGCCCCAAGAGACCAAGAGCTACACAACCAACCAGACCACCACCGCTGCTAACGCCCACAGATGTAACAAAAATCACAACCAACGGCTCTTGTCAGGACCAACAGGCAGCTCACCAAGAAGAAACCAACAAGTCGGAAACACCCAACAAGGAATTACAAAGATGGATCAAACAAGAACTAGAAGAAGCAACAAACAGAATCATAACATGGATGACCTACGTAATAACCACCACAACACCACAGCAACAACAGAAAAATCTTGCAATAGCTCTACAAACCGCCTCCAAGAAGATTTTTGATAATACAGTAAATGCACTCCAGACCACAACAGGGCACCTTTACATCACAAGGACTTTTGCCGACACAGTTAAAAGGAAAACCAGTACAGACCATGCGAAAACAAAGCGGAAGGAACAGCAAGCTGAGAAGGAAGGCAGGGGATAATGCAGCTGTGACGGAAGCAAACAGATGACGACCAGGCCTGGCCATGGACAATGAAACGACTTGCATGCTTAAAAAATAACAGATATCCCACTAACAACATAATCCCCCACCTACAGACAACACAGATTTGCATTAAAAAACTAACAGATTCTAAGCTAGGTTAGCAATATAACAAATAATTTATTTATTATTACAGACGCTTTTACATGGATTTTTGCCACCCTTCAAATGTGGTTTTGCCATGTAAATACTATTGCATGCAGCATGACCGATATAGGGGGTTTTTTCCTGGTTTCCAGGTTTTTTGTCCCTCTCTCAAAACATAATAAACCTTCTCTCGCGCTTTCCTATCATCTATTTTACCCTTCTTTCCTTCTATTTCACACATTGACAGACTCGCGTGTAAATGTCTTTCGAAAAAGATAGAAGCCGCGGCATACACCTACACCCGACAGATACTTTAGTGTACTAATTGCATGTGAGGAGAGGCATGTAGATAGATGGTTGATGCCTTACTCTCTGTCAGGGCGCGGGCTTTCCCGAGGGGCGTCCTTATTTTTAACTTTTCTGTTTTTCTGTTTCTGTTTTCTGTTTCTGCGGACACATCTAATTTTGCTGAACGAGTGAGTCATCATGCCACCAAAAACTAGCGGAAAGGCTGCAAAGAAGGCTGGTAAAGCCCAAAAGAATATCTCCAAGGGAGATAAGAAGAAGAAGAGGAGGAGGAAGGAGAGCTATGCCATTAACATCTACAAAGTTTTGAAGCAAGTGCATCCTGACACTGGCATATCTAGCAAAGCTATGAGTATCATGAACAGCTTTGTTAATGACATCTTCGAGCGTATTGCTGCTGAAGCTTCTCGTTTGGCCCATTACAATAAGCGGTCAACTATCACCAGCCGGGAAATCCAAACAGCTGTGCGCCTTCTTTTGCCTGGTGAACTTGCCAAGCACGCTGTAAGTGAGGGTACGAAGGCTGTTACCAAGTACACAAGCTCTAAGTAAAAATCTTCTTCAAGATTTTTCATTTCAAACGGTCCTTGTCAGGACCAACACATTATTCGAAAGAGTTAAATCACGAAATTTGCTTCATTCTGTTATGTAGAAACACGTTGAAATCCAATTTCTATATGCTGTTAGTAAAAAAGTAAAGCACATAGCGGAGATGTGTCGTGCTTGTATACGAAAGGCATTTACTCGCCGGAGATCTACACTTAGTCATAATAATTTACTTTTAAAAAGTGGTAATACATTCCGTGTTAAGTATAGTAGTAGGTGCACACGGATCGGAAATCAGGTTATTTTAATGTGCCGTGCAAATAAACAGGCTGTTAGTGTAAGAAATAGTGGGTATAACGCTTAGAATATCGATTAATCGCTATGAAATAATGTTGATAAATTATCTCTTGAAAGTACTATAAAATTAATGTTTCTAGTATTTTCGTACTTGAAGGATAATGAAATTTGAAAAAGAGATGCCAACAGCACCTGGTGTTCCCAGGCGGTCACCCATCCAAGTACTGACCAGGCCCGATGCTGCTTGACTTCGGTGATCGGACGAGAACCGGTATATTCAGCATGGTATGGCCGTTGGCGAATGCATATGGCTTCGAGTGAGTTATTGTAGCTACGTAGGTTTGTCGGTGAATACTCAAAAAGACCAGCGCGTGGAAAGCGTTGCTAATTGTTTTAAGTAATGCATGATTACGAAATTATCGTGGTGAACGATGTGAGAATATTCGTCTTTGTGAAAAACAAAATTAGAAAAAGTATACCAACAGCACCTGGTGTTCCCAGGCGGTCACCCATCCAAGTACTGACCAGGCCCGATGCTGCTTGACTTCGGTGATCGGACGAGAACCGGTATATTCAGCATGGTATGGCCGTTGGCAACTACCTTTTCTTCAATGTCCTGTTAAGGAAGTATGTTTTAAGTAAGAATTGACATTATTAACTATAAAGGCAAGCATATTAACGTCGTTAACATTACTTGGAATATACTAATATTCGAATAAATATTTGAATGTTCGAATGATGAGTGATTCGGATGTTCATAGTGCCACTGTGTCCTATCGAGTTTACTATCACGAACCACGTATGAAATTGTATATAAATAAATAAAAATAAATCCTTTATTAAGTATTGATTACAGGAAAAAGGCAAACTTACATTCTTTAATGTACACAATGAAATGTATGAAAGATATTTTTAAGATATGTTTCACTTACCCTTTATAACGCAAGGTAGTTTTCAGTGTAGCATTCTCTTCAGCTGCGAGATAACGTAAGGCAGATGATCATTCAGTCGTGAAGCACTAAAATGTAATATACATTTTAACTATTATCGATAAGAATTATTTACTGCAGGGATGCAAATAAAGTGAGGCAAATTAGTAAATAAAAACCGATACTGTAACTGATAATATAATTAGTTGTATCTGTATTAGTTGTATATACAGTAATCGCACGATTATCCGCGGAGTTGGATGTTGGCATAATCGCGCATAATCAGCAGTATGAGCAGAAAAGGGAAATGAAATGAAATATTTAGATTTACGTCGCATACTTATACCGGTTACGCTAAAGGAGACGGTGATGATGAGTACTGAATGAAGAAAGTGGGAGGAAACGGGAGAAACCCGAGAAAACCCATGAGCACGGTCTTTATGCACGACAAAGTTCACACGGCACGAGCTGGGATTGAATCAGGGACCCCAAGCACCGGAGGCCAAAAAACGGACAAAAAGTCTTTCGTGCAACTTTCGTTTTCGGTAAAAAGTTTACACATAATTTAGAAAGAGTAGTTTTCTGGTCTTTTTATTTCACAAGTTGGTTCATGTCTATATTTTTTACATGCATAAAAAATTTTTCAACTCCCTTGCTTATTTCCTGTTAAAGACCTCTACCTCTGATTGTATTTTTTGCACATATTCTTATTGTTTTCAGACAACATTTCTAAAAGCGTAATTTATCGTCAGCAAGAAAAGAAAAGGAAAGCCTCGGATAGTGGAATGTGTACTGTATATATATATATATATATATATATATATATATATATATATACGTATTAGTATATAGTTTTATTTTATACGTCTCCTATTATTACACAATGTGCAGATATTGTCAAAGCGCAAGTAAATATGTATAACTCCCCGTTCTGCACTTAATAACTTGAAAGAAGTTCGGGGAAGGTAGTGTAACAGAAAGTGCAAACAGAAATGAGGGTTTAAAGGCATTTAATATTATTCCGTAGTAGTATGATTTTTTGTAAAAAAAAAAATATATATATATATATATATATATATATATATATATATATATCTAAACATACATATTCAATGATATAGTAAGAGGTTAGCAGCACTGATAGAACTGCAGAAAGTACAAAACCGTTAATAAGAAAGAGAGAGAGATGGTGGCCGCTTTTGTGCTTTTCATTGGCTAATTCCGAATTGCGCGCGAATACGTACGAGATTTCTTTCTTTTTCCTCTTCGCAGCCCAGATGTTGCCAATTAGAAGTTTTTAGTACTACATTTGTATGAAAATGTTGCCTTTAAGAAATGTGGTTTGCATACAGAGAAAAGAGCAAAATGAATATTTACCTTAGTGGGCATGAAAAAAGACGAAACATTTTGCAAGATGGACACACGAACTTCCTTAATGCAGGCGTTCAGTACATTATTGTAAAGAAAAAAACACTAAAAAGAATTACTTCAATATCCCTAGCAACATTCAACAATTCATAGAGAAAAATCTTTATTTTGAGAACAATGGAAAACTATGTAATTGTAGATAACTACTAAATTTAATGATTAAGGAAAACGTTTAGGCCCGGCCCTTCAGAAAGAAAGTGCACAGAATATTCTCTCATGGAAGCAATTGCAAAATCAACATTTTGTTTGCAGTTATAATTAGAGGATCTATATACAGGGTGTTCGAAAAAGAATGTATCCTCTTGAAAGAAAATATTCTCTGGGCCCCTAATCCTTTATATACCGAAAGGAAGTTTGTATAGCATTTTTTCTTACCTTCGTTAGAAGAATTGAAAGTGACTACTATCGTGACACGGGAGATATTTAATCGATAGTCGAATTACTCACATACTCGAATGAACACGTCTCTTGTAAGGAGAGGAAAGGCTTCTGTGATCCGCTATCGCAGCTGTGTCATATCTGCAGAGAATGTTAGGACACAAACGTGATCTTTGAGAGCCTCGTGAAAAGAAGTCGCATAGTATCATGTGTGGAGACATCGGGGCCATCTGAAGAACGCTTCATCATTAGGACCAAGGGCGAGTTACGAAACACTCTGGGATATATTTATTAACATAACTTCTCGTCATTCTGCAAGTGTGGTGGAGCTCCATCCTATTGGAAAAGGAAACCTCGGGAGCCCTCTTCATGTGTAGGTATCGTTCACATCTGAAGCATGTGAAGATAGATTACTGTACTATCGTGTACCTAAAATCATTTTCTACGAATACGAACATGTCTACACTGAAGGCAGTGCAGCTCTTTTTCTCTTTTTTTTGGTCATGTATTGTAACGCGGGGCAATGCACACAATAACATGTAATGTTGTGTATCATCATAAAGGGCCAGGGCGATGATTGGATCTTGATGGACGTGGAGAACTGATAGGTGATGTGAGTGGTATTGTGATCTATGGTTGTATGTTTACTGATGAATGCATAAGGAGAGGTGAAGGGGTTGCCTTTTTTTTTATGTCGATCGGGAGGGAAGCGATTGGGAAACTTTTGACTTTGTTTTTCAACCGAATATATTGATTGAATAGGTCGCCGACAATTTTACGGGGCGTCACGTCGTTGCCTTTTTCATGTCGATCGCGAGCGAAGCGAGCGTTTTTTTTTTTTTTTTTTTTTTTTTTTTTTTTTTTTTTTTTTACCGACAATATGTATTGAATCGGTTGCCAACACCTTTAGGGGCGCGTCACGTCCTTCTTTCTGTGCTGATCGCGAGCGAAGCGAGCGCGAAATTTTTGACTTTTTTTTTTTTTTTTTTTTTTTTTTTACCCACAATATTTATTCAATCGGTCGCCAACACTTTTAGGGGTGCGTCACGTCCTCTTTTCTCTGCTGATCGCGAGCGAAGCGAGCGCGAAATTTTGACCTTTTTTTCTCTTTTTAATTCTTTTTTTTCTTTAAGAAAAAATATTGATTTCATAGGTCGCGAACATTTTTACGGGATGCAACATCGTTTATTTGTTTTTCCAACCGTCTTTCTGTCTTGAGCCCCCGCCAAGTTAACTTTATGGTGGACAAAAACTATGTGCGGTGGGTTACCGCGGGGTTCTCCCGTTTCCTCCCACTTTCTTCATTCCACCACCATTTCAATCATTTCTCATAATCAGCGCCTCTTTTAGCCTAAGCGGCATAACGTGGGACGTAAAACAAAGATTTCCTTTAGTTGCTTTCTGTCTTGATTACGAGCGCGAAATTTTTTACTTTTTTTTTCTTTCTTTTGATATTATTCATTTAATAGGACGGCAACACCTTTACGGGCCGCCGCGTCGTCGTTTACACTTCTTCAGCCCATATTCTTTCTGCTTGTTCGTTTTCCGGCATCTTGTTATCACCGCCCGCGGCAATGCCTATGTCTTTCATCGCTTTTTGAAGCAAATCTTTAATAAATATGCACTCTCACATTTGTACTAATATGCATACCACAGTGGATAGACTGTAACTAGGAAAGCAGAAGCCTGCATATCATATTATTTAACAGTTGAAAGTGAACTGTCATTTTAAGTTTGATTTTGATCAGATGAGTGCAGTTCAACTCGTCGACAATTGTGAAGATTCTCGAGGTTAGGGACCATCCATTTTGTGCTTTGTAATGAAAATGGCTGCAGCCAAACTTCTCTGATCTGAATGAAACTTGGCATGATGATACATCTTGACCTGCTCTACAAGTTTATTTAGTATTTTCCGTTGCGCAGGCTTTTGCTTCTCCAGGTTCTCCCATGGAACTGAGAAACGTATTCAGTCGAACTTCTGCGGTAAGTCAGTATATCATCCTGAGAAGTTTGATCGAGATAGCAGAGGTTCGACTATTCGTTTTTCAATTCCATGTGATATTACAACACGGTGAACTAAATTTATATAGAAACACTTTGATTTTGTTTTGTTTTTTGCTAGCATTAAACTGAGAAAATGTTATTCAATAGACAGAGAACACCACTCAAAGAAAAGTACATCATAAGAATATATATATGGTTGCTGTGGTTCTCGGTTTAATTTGCTAGTTAAGAAACTTGCTCTAAATAAGTACATCTTACAGGTGAAAAACTAAGCCAGGCGATAGAATTAAATATAAAGTTATACACTTTTATTTTACGTTTACTAGTGTTGGGTTACTACTGTAAAATAAGTCAGTATATATGAAAGATAACTGTATTAGGTACTATTTTCCACCGGCGGTGTATTCTTGCATAGTGTACTTAATGTTTACAAGCGGGGCGCTACTAGTATGGATGCATGACAAGTGCTATTGAAACTCGAAAACTAACTGGTTTCCACTACCCTTGCTTATACGTATACCCGCGTCGCCTTCGCTCCTGTTCACTTTGGACGCACATTCTTGCTATCGCTCAGGCCCCCAGCTTTCTCCTGTTTTGGCTCCCTTAAATAGTATTCGTGCTTTTTATTGGCCACCTGGCAAAGCACTTGTAATGATTTTACACCAGTAACTCTAAAATACATGTGTATTACTTTATTTAATTCTGTCGTCTGCAGAATTTTTTTTTTTTTCGTACAAATATGCCTTTTCATGCAGAACACTGAATTTTGCCTGTAAATTTTTGAGAATATGCTGTGACGAAACTTGAGCACCGTTCTTCTTTTCTTTCTTATCACGAGTCTTCTTTAGCCTAATGAGCACAATCATCACACGATAACGACTATTCTTTTCATTTAACTTGTAAACAAGTTGAACTAATAATAATAATTGATGTACAAAGGAGAAGTGTCCTACATATTTGAGGTAAAAAATAAAATAAATATACTTCTACTTCATCCGTGTTTACAAAGTTAAATGTTATCGATTTACAAAAAATGGTCACCTATCCACACACTGACCAGGCTCGACACTGCTTGACCATACATATTAAAACATCGGTCCCACTGAATACACAAGTAGTAAGCACATTCACATAAAAATAATTAGGATTACAGTATATAAAATGCGTTAATTAAAATAGCAAATGCCTTACCTTATCACAGGCGATCCAAAGCCACTGCACATCATCTGCTACGCACACTATATTCCTCCAATATTTCACTCACTTCCTATATCACGCAACAGAAAATATTAATAAAATTCACTTAGCAACATTTTCATTTTTAATCAACAATACGTATAACAATTAAGAATAAAATTAATTGTGAGCACATTGTTATAATTAGAATACTGTTTTTATTCGTTTACAAATATGGGATTAATATAGAGCTGGCAGCAACAATATATACAACTCATCCTGTATGTATCGTAAATCCTAACTTGAGAAGACATCTCTGACGCAAACAATGAGACAAGAAATCAAATACTATATCCGACACATTTGGGGTTTATTGAACTTCAATGTTGGAAGATACCACCTTGTCGGTAGTACAAATGTAATATCCTTACAACACGCGGAACTTTTGCCAGGCATATCTAGGAATTTGGGAAGATTAATTGATATCCTTAATGTGCAATGTATGATTATGACGCATTGTTATGTACACGCAGACGGAACCAGGACAATCTATAGATGACATTTGCACTGTGTTTGGACAATTTGTTCGCAGAAAATAACCGTTTTTGTCTATGAATACTTGAGAACATGGAAGGTATGAGATATACATTTTATGCGCAAATATTATAATACAAATCATTGTTAGTTTGGTGGATGCGTGAAAGAAAGAAAAGGAGTAGATTTTTGCAGACGTCCGGATATAAAGCGAGAACTGAGAATACGCATCTATAACATCTATTTTCTTTGTGTTAATGATATCGATGAACTAAACGGGGAAACTAAAATACAACTGTTTGCAGTATAATTCGAAGTATAGTCAAGTGCAGAGGCGTACTCACGGGGTGTCCACCGGGTGCGGACTCCTCGCAAAAGTTCCTAAGTGAACATACATTTGCAGACTTTCTCATTAAATGTAGTTATTAACAGGGAAAATATTGATGTATCATCAATATAAATCTGATCTTACACTTCATCTGTACTCTGTCTGTATCATGTTTTTGTGAAAAAGTAAGTGGAATATTTATCGTGTTTTCGAATGCAGAATAATAGTATATAGACATAGTGGCTTGTAGTATTGGAACCTTGCCCCCCGAAGCTTGGATCCCTTAGAAGAAAAAAAAATGCATGCGCGCCTGGTGAAATGGTTAACGAATTCAGTTCACTCGATGAATCGACAGATAGTAATACACATTTCGACAGATCGACAGCATTCGACAGATACAGACATATGAAAGTAGCACAAGAATTAGGCGAAAGTCCGTGCGTTTCCTCAATTCACGTAGGAAACAACAGAAAATATCAACTACCATAAAATAATCCGTATATATATTTAATTTATTTGGAATAAAATAAATATAGAAACAACCTGTTCATACATAACTACGGTAAGTGCGTTAATTGCTAACGTAAGAACAAATATGAAACAAGGCACAAAATAAAAAAGAAAAATAAAGTTAAAGGGAATAAATATTTAGGCTTGATTGTCATTCGTATTAAGAAGCTGGGTAATAAAATGTTAAAATCTACAGAAAATTATGAAATTAAATCAGGATTTGAAATAAAAGTCTATACATTGGAAGTAGGCCAGGGAGTTTGCAAGGCAGATGTGTGCGACACGCGTTACTTTATAGATTCCCTTCATTGAACTATAGTAAGCAGTACGAAGATGGTACTTTGCGTATAATCACAGGAAGGATTGAAGTTAATTACCATGGTAATATAATTATTTATTGATAAGTATTTCCATGTTAAATTATGAAAATTATAAGCACAAGGAGGGTGAAAAAGTAGTGTGACCGACTTAGCAATGACTGAAACATAAAATAGAAAAGCGAATAAAAACAAATGCCTTTTGAGTTATGTGGAATAAAGTTTCTTCTAGCCAGTAAGGAAGAATAGGATCTGGTGCATTCATTGAATACCTGAAAAAAATCGTTTATCAAAATAGAAGGAAACACACTTATCGTTGTGGCAACTACGAACTTCTGTTTACCTCAGCCCGCCTCAGCAAGTGCTTTCTATCCGGTCCGCGCTCCGTAACCAAACTCAACGCTGCCTGCTAGCGAAAATTTCATTCTTCAGTATCGTTGAGTTTATTGCAGAAAGCAATGGCAGATACGGCATCAGCACCTGCAGCCCCGGCACAGGCTTCTCCTAAGAAGTCTGCAAAGCCTAAGAAACCAAAAACAACACCTTCTCATCCAAGAACATCAGAAATGGTGAACAACGCCATCAAGAATTTGAAGGAAAGGGGAGGAAGTTCACTGCAAGCTATTAAGAAATACATCTCTCAGAACTACAAAGTGGATGCCGAGAAGCTTGCTCCATTTATCAAGAAATACTTGAGAAGTGCAGTTGCTTCTGGGTCTTTGGTTCAGACCAAGGGAAAAGGTGCATCTGGATCGTTTAAGCTTAGTGCTTCATCGCTGAAGGAGAAGCCTGAAGGTGGATCTTCAACCAAGGCGAAACGATCAGCATCAAAGGAGAAGAAGCCTGCGAAAAAGCCAGCAGCTAAACGTCCCAAGAAGACTGGTGAAAAGAAAAAGGCTGCTGCTCCCAAACCTAAGAAATCACCATCTAAAGTGAAGAAGCAAAAACTCCCAAGAAGCCAAAGGCCCCGAAGCCAAAGAAGGCTACAGCAAAACCGAAAAGTGCTAAGAAGGCTGCACCAAAGAAGAAGTAAATGTGTCAGTAAATCATCTGACATTTTAAAACGGCTCTTTTTAGAGCCATCAAATACTTTGAGAAGAGTAAAATTGTGCTTTTCCTATCATTATCACATGTTCATTCATAGCAATGTATAGTATACACGCAAGGGACTTTGAGTTTTCTTTTTAACCGAAGCACTTCTTGATGTAAGTGCTTTATAACAGAGGGGAATTGAGGGTGGGGAAAGAAAGCTTTCACGGGTGTCAAGAATGGTGTACTCGAAAAAAAATGGGGAAAACATTACGTAATGTCAATTTGTGATCACTTACTTTTTCCTTGTTCCTATCTTCAAGTAGCGAAACAGTACAGAAAACGCACTTAATGCATTTGTTAGAAAAACTTTTGCAGGCTGACTGGGTTCGATTCTCGGTGGGAGCTCAAATGTTTCGCATTGCACGTTAATAAGTAGGTCCACGTTTGAAACAGCCTTGCTGCTGAAAGGGACACTAAACTAAAATCAACTCTTTTCAAGGCTGGGGTTGAAAGAAATGTTCGAACTTATTACAACTCGTGAAAGTGAAGTAGACTATGTTTCAATTTAACGTCGTACTATTATGATTTTTATGATAAAGGAGACGGGTGATTACGCCTAATGAATGATGGAAATACTGGTGTAATGAGAAAGTGTTAGGAAAAGGGAACACGCTAATAACCACGGATACCGTCTTATAATTCGTAATATTGCTATAAAGAAAATAGTAACACCAGCAGAAATGTAGGTGTACAATTGAACTGATGTTAAGTACAAACAGACACTTAAAGAAAGTTTAGTTTAACGTTTGCATTCAACAGCAGCGACCTCTGACAAAATAATATTACTTTTGCTACCTTGGAAGAAGTACATATTTCGCCTGCGAGTTCTATCAGATTAATAACGTTGAGAAGGGCAAACAGTGGTTGAATCGAAGTTAAGTTATGCAACATATGGCAAAATCGAACCCTTGACCACATAAAACGAAGATAATCAATCGGTAAACATAGGGGAAAACTAAAGAATATACTTGAAAGATAGGATGATATACGAAACGACAGGAAAACGAAGGTAGATGTATTAACTATGCAACATACGGCGTGAGAATTTAAAAAAAAAAGATAACAAGTATGGACAAGATCCTTGTTAGGATAACAGCATCTCTAAGTAGTGTATTGGTCCTAAAAAGGACCGTTTTTGAACTCAGTGCCAGAACTTCAAACTTAAGCACGTTCCCCACGGATGCGGCGAGCAAGCTGAATGTCCTTAGGCATGATTGTGACTCTCTTTGCGTGAATAGCACACAAGTTGGTGTCTTCGAAAAGCCCTACAAGGTAAGCTTCACTTGCCTCCTGTAAAGCCATGACAGCTGAGCTTTGGAAGCGAAGATCTGTCTTGAAATCTTGTGCAATTTCTCGGACGAGTCGTTGGAAGGGCAGCTTGCGGATGAGCAATTCAGTGCTCTTCTGGTAACGACGAATTTCTCGGAGAGCCACAGTACCAGGCCTGTAACGATGGGGCTTTTTCACTCCACCGGTAGCTGGAGCACTCTTTCTTGCAGCTTTGGTGGCAAGCTGCTTTCGAGGAGCTTTGCCTCCAGTAGATTTCCTAGCTGTCTGCTTGGTACGTGCCATTGCAACTGTCACGACTTGTTTCAAATAATTGCGCGCTGAATGAAGTCAAGTTATATAAAGAGCAAAACCGTTAAATCAAGCTATTTCTCATTGGATAAAGTCAGTCGAAAAGGACAGTTCTCATTGGCTTAGACACGTTTTGTGTTTTTCCTCCGTGCTTTCCCTGCATGATCGAAGGAACAAAACCACGAGTCTTGGGCTGCTTGGGCTTGTATTTCTCGTGTGTGGTGAGCGAAGCAGTAACATATCGAAATGACAGGACGTGGAAAAGGAGGCAAGGGTCTTGGCAAAGGAGGTGCCAAGCGCCACCGTAAAGTTCTTCGTGACAACATCCAGGGTATCACCAAACCCGCTATTAGGCGTCTTGCTCGCCGTGGTGGTGTGAAGCGTATCTCTGGTCTCATTTATGAAGAGACCCGAGGAGTATTGAAAGTATTCCTGGAGAACGTAATCAGAGATGCTGTTACATACACAGAACACGCCAAGAGGAAGACAGTGACAGCTATGGATGTTGTGTATGCCTTGAAGAGGCAAGGAAGAACCCTGTACGGTTTCGGAGGTTAAGTTGGGGTTCCTCCTATTTTGGATATAAAATTGGCATAAACGGCTCTTTTCAGAGCCAACAAATTTATATAAAGGGAAAGATTTACTTTGTGCGATTTTCTGTTAGATTATAAGAATTCGTGTAACTACATTAAAGCCTTTTGATGCACACTAAATTACAGACGTAGAGAGATTAATTTGAGAAAATCATACGTTTTTTTTTACATTATGTACGTTCATGTATACGTATTCATATCATGTAGCAGTATTAATGCTGGAGAAGGGGTTCTGGTTGGAAATTGGCGATTTGTTGGAAGTAGCGAGCATGAGAGATGCGAAACGCAAGTCGGAATTTCTGTTCTGACAGTAGGATGTACGTATAGAGGCTTATACAACTTCTATACTGTGCTGTGAGGGGCGAATAATGCGTTAGAAACCTGAATCTTGTCCTTTATCTTGTTTACGTGGTCTTGGGTTCGATTTCTTTCTTTTGCGGTAGTGTCTATTGTGATTTACATGTAAATTAATGACACTTCGTAGCGGGTTACTAAAATAAAGAGTAATACAAATATGAGATGTAGGTTAATGCATTGTATACTTCACATTATTTACTAAAGAAAGGCAGTAGTTACAAGAAACCTAGGCTCGCTCGTTGGGCACAGTAGCAAATGAGTTCTGAGATCAGAGAATAAGAGTAGTTGCGTATTACAAACCATATACATATAACACATATCACACAAATATGAATATCGACCTTGCAAAGAATAAATCGTACTTAAGTGTGCATTTAATGTCATTACTATGTTGCAAAAGAAATTTAGGAAAGTTTTCTGATCCGCTCTGTTCATGATGTCATTGGGGCATAGTAATGAACAATAATAAATGTCGAGAACATATTGAACAGAGTAATTTCAGCCAAGCCAACGCAAGAGAGAAACATGAGTGCTTTAAGAATGTTGGAAATTCCTTTGTCTAGCATGAAGTACATGAGAATATGTGGTATGAGGTTTTCTTCCATTGCTGAGAATCTGGGCTCGACTGTCCTGTCCTCTGGGTAATATGAGCCCGATGTACGCAAATATCAAAAAAATGTAGCTAGCGACAATACAAAAGGTAATGATCTTATAATTAATAATGTAGTGGGAACTAAGCACATCGCTGTTTGGAGTATTCTAAAGTTAGTGTGACTTCCTATGGGCTTCAATTACGATCGACGACTACACATATACTAATTAATCGAATAGCAGCGAGAATTTCGAATGAAACTAAGCAACTATCTCAGACACTTTTGATGAGTCTGTATATCGAAAACAATTCATTTCAATCGTAAATCTCCTCTATAAAGGGGTTTGTGGCCCTCATAAGGGCCGATTTGTATGAGATATAGGTCTTACATTTATGCCTTCTTCTCAGTTTTCTTGGGCAGAAGTACAGCTTGAATGTTGGGCAAAACACCACCCTGAGCGATTGTAACTCCAGACAACAACTTGTTTAATTCCTCGTCGTTACGGATAGCTAACTGCAGATGACGTGGAATAATCCTAGTCTTCTTGTTGTCACGAGCAGCGTTGCCTGCCAACTCAAGAACTTCAGCTGCCAGGTATTCCATGACTGCAGCCAAATACACGGGAGCGCCAGCACCAACTCGTTCGGCATAGTTACCCTTTCGCAAAAGACGATGGATTCTGCCTACTGGGAATTGAAGGCCAGCCCTGCTGGAGCGGGACTTGCTCTTTCCCTTGACTTTTCCACCTTTGCCGCGACCAGACATTGTTCAATATTCTTTCGTAATAAGATGAGAGGAAAAATTGCGGCCTCCCATGAATCAAGTCAGTTTTGTTACTACTTCAAGCGTGCACCCGAGTGCATCAAATGAAAAGCAAGGCAGTTGGCGCGAATTGAAACACGTACTGTAATTTAAATGAAGTCGATAAATCGGCGGACACATCTAATTTTGCTGAACGAGTGAGTCATCATGCCACCAAAAACTAGCGGAAAGGCTGCAAAGAAGGCTGGTAAAGCCCAAAAGAATATCTCCAAGGGAGATAAGAAGAAGAAGAGGAGGAGGAAGGAGAGCTATGCCATTTACATCTACAAAGTTTTGAAGCAAGTGCATCCTGACACTGGCATATCTAGCAAAGCTATGAGTATCATGAACAGCTTTGTTAATGACATCTTCGAGCGTATTGCTGCTGAAGCTTCTCGTTTGGCCCATTACAATAAGCGGTCAACTATCACCAGCCGGGAAATCCAAACAGCTGTGCGCCTTCTTTTGCCTGGTGAACTTGCCAAGCACGCTGTAAGTGAGGGTACGAAGGCTGTTACCAAGTACACAAGCTCTAAGTAAAAATCTTCTTCAAGATTTTTCATTTCAAACGGTCCTTGTCAGGACCAACACATTATTCGAAAGAGTTAAATCACGAAATTTGCTTCATTCTGTTATGTAGAAACACGTTGAAATCCAATTTCTATATGCTGTTAGTAAAAAAGTAAAGCACATAGCGGAGATGTGTCGTGCTTGTATACGAAAGGCATTTACTCGCCGGAGATCTACACTTAGTCATAATAATTTACTTTTAAAAAGTGGTAATACATTCCGTGTTAAGTATAGTAGTAGGTGCACACGGATCGGAAATCAGGTTATTTTAATGTGCCGTGCAAATAAACAGGCTGTTAGTGTAAGAAATAGTGGGTATAACGCTTAGAATATCGATTAATCGCTATGAAATAATGTTGATAAATTATCTCTTGAAAGTACTATAAAATTAATGTTTCTAGTATTTTCGTACTTGAAGGATAATGAAATTTGAAAAAGAGATGCCAACAGCACCTGGTGTTCCCAGGCGGTCACCCATCCAAGTACTGACCAGGCCCGATGCTGCTTGACTTCGGTGATCGGACGAGAACCGGTATATTCAGCATGGTATGGCCGTTGGCGAATGCATATGGCTTCGAGTGAGTTATTGTAGCTACGTAGGTTTGTCGGTGAATACTCAAAAAGACCAGCGCGTGGAAAGCGTTGCTAATTGTTTTAAGTAATGCATGATTACGAAATTATCGTGGTGAACGATGTGAGAATATTCGTCTTTGTGAAAAACAAAATTAGAAAAAGTATACCAACAGCACCTGGTGTTCCCAGGCGGTCACCTATCCAAGTACTGACCAGGCCCGATGCTGCTTGACTTCGGTGATCGGACGAGAACCGGTATATTCAGCATGGTATGGCCGTTGGCAACTACCTTTTCTTCAATGTCCTGTTAAGGAAGTATGTTTTAAGTAAGAATTGACATTATTAACTATAAAGGCAAGCATATTAACGTCGTTAACATTACTTGGAATATACTAATATTCGAATAAATATTTGAATGTTCGAATGATGAGTGATTCGGATGTTCATAGTGCCACTGTGTCCTATCGAGTTTACTATCACGAACCACGTATGAAATTGTATATAAATAAATAAAAATAAATCCTTTATTAAGTATTGATTACAGGAAAAAGGCAAACTTACATTCTTTAATGTACACAATGAAATGTATGAAAGATATTTTTAAGATATGTTTCACTTACCCTTTATAACGCAAGGTAGTTTTCAGTGTAGCATTCTCTTCAGCTGCGAGATAACGTAAGGCAGATGATCATTCAGTCGTGAAGCACTAAAATGTAATACATTTTAACTATTATCGATAAGAATTATTTACTGCAGGGATGCAAATAAAGTGAGGCAAATTAGTAAATAAAAACCGATACTGTAACTGATAATATAATTAGTTGTATCTGTATTAGTTGTATATACAGTAATCGCACGATTATCCGCGGAGTTGGATGTTGGCATAATCGCGCATAATCAGCAGTATGAGCAGAAAAGGGAAATGAAATGAAATATTTAGATTTACGTCGCATACTTATACCGGTTACGCTAAAGGAGACGGTGATGATGAGTACTGAATGAAGAAAGTGGGAGGAAACGGGAGAAACCCGAGAAAACCCATGAGCACGGTCTTTATGCACGACAAAGTTCACACGGCACGAGCTGGGATTGAATCAGGGACCCCAAGCACCGGAGGCCAAAAAACGGACAAAAAGTCTTTCGTGCAACTTTCGTTTTCGGTAAAAAGTTTACACATAATTTAGAAAGAGTAGTTTTCTGGTCTTTTTATTTCACAAGTTGGTTCATGTCTATATTTTTTACATGCATAAAAAATTTTTCAACTCCCTTGCTTATTTCCTGTTAAAGACCTCTACCTCTGATTGTATTTTTTGCACATATTCTTATTGTTTTCAGACAACATTTCTAAAAGCGTAATTTATCGTCAGCAAGAAAAGAAAAGGAAAGCCTCGGATAGTGGAATGTGTACTGTATATATATATATATATATATATATATATATATATATATATATACGTATTAGTATATAGTTTTATTTTATACGTCTCCTATTATTACACAATGTGCAGATATTGTCAAAGCGCAAGTAAATATGTATAACTCCCCGTTCTGCACTTAATAACTTGAAAGAAGTTCGGGGAAGGTAGTGTAACAGAAAGTGCAAACAGAAATGAGGGTTTAAAGGCATTTAATATTATTCCGTAGTAGTATGATTTTTTGTAAAAAAAAAAATATATATATATATATATATATATATATATATATATATATATCTAAACATACATATTCAATGATATAGTAAGAGGTTAGCAGCACTGATAGAACTGCAGAAAGTACAAAACCGTTAATAAGAAAGAGAGAGAGATGGTGGCCGCTTTTGTGCTTTTCATTGGCTAATTCCGAATTGCGCGCGAATACGTACGAGATTTCTTTCTTTTTCCTCTTCGCAGCCCAGATGTTGCCAATTAGAAGTTTTTAGTACTACATTTGTATGAAAATGTTGCCTTTAAGAAATGTGGTTTGCATACAGAGAAAAGAGCAAAATGAATATTTACCTTAGTGGGCATGAAAAAAGACGAAACATTTTGCAAGATGGACACACGAACTTCCTTAATGCAGGCGTTCAGTACATTATTGTAAAGAAAAAAACACTAAAAAGAATTACTTCAATATCCCTAGCAACATTCAACAATTCATAGAGAAAAATCTTTATTTTGAGAACAATGGAAAACTATGTAATTGTAGATAACTACTAAATTTAATGATTAAGGAAAACGTTTAGGCCCGGCCCTTCAGAAAGAAAGTGCACAGAATATTCTCTCATGGAAGCAATTGCAAAATCAACATTTTGTTTGCAGTTATAATTAGAGGATCTATATACAGGGTGTTCGAAAAAGAATGTATCCTCTTGAAAGAAAATATTCTCTGGGCCCCTAATCCTTTATATACCGAAAGGAAGTTTGTATAGCATTTTTTCTTACCTTCGTTAGAAGAATTGAAAGTGACTACTATCGTGACACGGGAGATATTTAATCGATAGTCGAATTACTCACATACTCGAATGAACACGTCTCTTGTAAGGAGAGGAAAGGCTTCTGTGATCCGCTATCGCAGCTGTGTCATATCTGCAGAGAATGTTAGGACACAAACGTGATCTTTGAGAGCCTCGTGAAAAGAAGTCGCATAGTATCATGTGTGGAGACATCGGGGCCATCTGAAGAACGCTTCATCATTAGGACCAAGGGCGAGTTACGAAACACTCTGGGATATATTTATTAACATAACTTCTCGTCATTCTGCAAGTGTGGTGGAGCTCCATCCTATTGGAAAAGGAAACCTCGGGAGCCCTCTTCATGTGTAGGTATCGTTCACATCTGAAGCATGTGAAGATAGATTACTGTACTATCGTGTACCTAAAATCATTTTCTACGAATACGAACATGTCTACACTGAAGGCAGTGCAGCTCTTTTTCTCTTTTTTTTGGTCATGTATTGTAACGCGGGGCAATGCACACAATAACATGTAATGTTGTGTATCATCATAAAGGGCCAGGGCGATGATTGGATCTTGATGGACGTGGAGAACTGATAGGTGATGTGAGTGGTATTGTGATCTATGGTTGTATGTTTACTGATGAATGCATAAGGAGAGGTGAAGGGGTTGCCTTTTTTTTTATGTCGATCGGGAGGGAAGCGATTGGGAAACTTTTGGACTTTGTTTTTCAACCGAATATATTGATTGAATAGGTCGCCGACAATTTTACGGGGCGTCACGTCGTTGCCTTTTTCATGTCGATCGCGAGCGAAGCGAGCGTTTTTTTTTTTTTTTTTTTTTTTTTTTTTTTTTTTTTTTTACCGACAATATGTATTGAATCGGTTGCCAACACCTTTAGGGGCGCGTCACGTCCTTCTTTCTGTGCTGATCGCGAGCGAAGCGAGCGCGAAATTTTTGACTTTTTTTTTTTTTTTTTTTTTTTTTTTTACCCACAATATTTATTCAATCGGTCGCCAACACTTTTAGGGGTGCGTCACGTCCTCTTTTCTCTGCTGATCGCGAGCGAAGCGAGCGCGAAATTTTGACCTTTTTTTCTCTTTTTAATTCTTTTTTTTCTTTAAGAAAAAATATTGATTTCATAGGTCGCGAACATTTTTACGGGATGCAACATCGTTTATTTGTTTTTCCAACCGTCTTTCTGTCTTGAGCCCCCGCCAAGTTAACTTTATGGTGGACAAAAACTATGTGCGGTGGGTTACCGCGGGGTTCTCCCGTTTCCTCCCACTTTCTTCATTCCACCACCATTTCAATCATTTCTCATAATCAGCGCCTCTTTTAGCCTAAGCGGCATAACGTGGGACGTAAAACAAAGATTTCCTTTAGTTGCTTTCTGTCTTGATTACGAGCGCGAAATTTTTTACTTTTTTTTTCTTTCTTTTGATATTATTCATTTAATAGGACGGCAACACCTTTACGGGCCGCCGCGTCGTCGTTTACACTTCTTCAGCCCATATTCTTTCTGCTTGTTCGTTTTCCGGCATCTTGTTATCACCGCCCGCGGCAATGCCTATGTCTTTCATCGCTTTTTGAAGCAAATCTTTAATAAATATGCACTCTCACATTTGTACTAATATGCATACCACAGTGGATAGACTGTAACTAGGAAAGCAGAAGCCTGCATATCATATTATTTAACAGTTGAAAGTGAACTGTCATTTTAAGTTTGATTTTGATCAGATGAGTGCAGTTCAACTCGTCGACAATTGTGAAGATTCTCGAGGTTAGGGACCATCCATTTTGTGCTTTGTAATGAAAATGGCTGCAGCCAAACTTCTCTGATCTGAATGAAACTTGGCATGATGATACATCTTGACCTGCTCTACAAGTTTATTTAGTATTTTCCGTTGCGCAGGCTTTTGCTTCTCCAGGTTCTCCCATGGAACTGAGAAACGTATTCAGTCGAACTTCTGCGGTAAGTCAGTATATCATCCTGAGAAGTTTGATCGAGATAGCAGAGGTTCGACTATTCGTTTTTCAATTCCATGTGATATTACAACACGGTGAACTAAATTTATATAGAAACACTTTGATTTTGTTTTGTTTTTTGCTAGCATTAAACTGAGAAAATGTTATTCAATAGACAGAGAACACCACTCAAAGAAAAGTACATCATAAGAATATATATATGGTTGCTGTGGTTCTCGGTTTAATTTGCTAGTTAAGAAACTTGCTCTAAATAAGTACATCTTACAGGTGAAAAACTAAGCCAGGCGATAGAATTAAATATAAAGTTATACACTTTTATTTTACGTTTACTAGTGTTGGGTTACTACTGTAAAATAAGTCAGTATATATGAAAGATAACTGTATTAGGTACTATTTTCCACCGGCGGTGTATTCTTGCATAGTGTACTTAATGTTTACAAGCGGGGCGCTACTAGTATGGATGCATGACAAGTGCTATTGAAACTCGAAAACTAACTGGTTTCCACTACCCTTGCTTATACGTATACCCGCGTCGCCTTCGCTCCTGTTCACTTTGGACGCACATTCTTGCTATCGCTCAGGCCCCCAGCTTTCTCCTGTTTTGGCTCCCTTAAATAGTATTCGTGCTTTTTATTGGCCACCTGGCAAAGCACTTGTAATGATTTTACACCAGTAACTCTAAAATACATGTGTATTACTTTATTTAATTCTGTCGTCTGCAGAATTTTTTTTTTTTTCGTACAAATATGCCTTTTCATGCAGAACACTGAATTTTGCCTGTAAATTTTTGAGAATATGCTGTGACGAAACTTGAGCACCGTTCTTCTTTTCTTTCTTATCACGAGTCTTCTTTAGCCTAATGAGCACAATCATCACACGATAACGACTATTCTTTTCATTTAACTTGTAAACAAGTTGAACTAATAATAATAATTGATGTACAAAGGAGAAGTGTCCTACATATTTGAGGTAAAAAATAAAATAAATATACTTCTACTTCATCCGTGTTTACAAAGTTAAATGTTATCGATTTACAAAAAATGGTCACCTATCCACACACTGACCAGGCTCGACACTGCTTGACCATACATATTAAAACATCGGTCCCACTGAATACACAAGTAGTAAGCACATTCACATAAAAATAATTAGGATTACAGTATATAAAATGCGTTAATTAAAATAGCAAATGCCTTACCTTATCACAGGCGATCCAAAGCCACTGCACATCATCTGCTACGCACACTATATTCCTCCAATATTTCACTCACTTCCTATATCACGCAACAGAAAATATTAATAAAATTCACTTAGCAACATTTTCATTTTTAATCAACAATACGTATAACAATTAAGAATAAAATTAATTGTGAGCACATTGTTATAATTAGAATACTGTTTTTATTCGTTTACAAATATGGGATTAATATAGAGCTGGCAGCAACAATATATACAACTCATCCTGTATGTATCGTAAATCCTAACTTGAGAAGACATCTCTGACGCAAACAATGAGACAAGAAATCAAATACTATATCCGACACATTTGGGGTTTATTGAACTTCAATGTTGGAAGATACCACCTTGTCGGTAGTACAAATGTAATATCCTTACAACACGCGGAACTTTTGCCAGGCATATCTAGGAATTTGGGAAGATTAATTGATATCCTTAATGTGCAATGTATGATTATGACGCATTGTTATGTACACGCAGACGGAACCAGGACAATCTATAGATGACATTTGCACTGTGTTTGGACAATTTGTTCGCAGAAAATAACCGTTTTTGTCTATGAATACTTGAGAACATGGAAGGTATGAGATATACATTTTATGCGCAAATATTATAATACAAATCATTGTTAGTTTGGTGGATGCGTGAAAGAAAGAAAAGGAGTAGATTTTTGCAGACGTCCGGATATAAAGCGAGAACTGAGAATACGCATCTATAACATCTATTTTCTTTGTGTTAATGATATCGATGAACTAAACGGGGAAACTAAAATACAACTGTTTGCAGTATAATTCGAAGTATAGTCAAGTGCAGAGGCGTACTCACGGGGTGTCCACCGGGTGCGGACTCCTCGCAAAAGTTCCTAAGTGAACATACATTTGCAGACTTTCTCATTAAATGTAGTTATTAACAGGGAAAATATTGATGTATCATCAATATAAATCTGATCTTACACTTCATCTGTACTCTGTCTGTATCATGTTTTTGTGAAAAAGTAAGTGGAATATTTATCGTGTTTTCGAATGCAGAATAATAGTATATAGACATAGTGGCTTGTAGTATTGGAACCTTGCCCCCCGAAGCTTGGATCCCTTAGAAGAAAAAAAAATGCATGCGCGCCTGGTGAAATGGTTAACGAATTCAGTTCACTCGATGAATCGACAGATAGTAATACACATTTCGACAGATCGACAGCATTCGACAGATACAGACATATGAAAGTAGCACAAGAATTAGGCGAAAGTCCGTGCGTTTCCTCAATTCACGTAGGAAACAACAGAAAATATCAACTACCATAAAATAATCCGTATATATATTTAATTTATTTGGAATAAAATAAATATAGAAACAACCTGTTCATACATAACTACGGTAAGTGCGTTAATTGCTAACGTAAGAACAAATATGAAACAAGGCACAAAATAAAAAAGAAAAATAAAGTTAAAGGGAATAAATATTTAGGCTTGATTGTCATTCGTATTAAGAAGCTGGGTAATAAAATGTTAAAATCTACAGAAAATTATGAAATTAAATCAGGATTTGAAATAAAAGTCTATACATTGGAAGTAGGCCAGGGAGTTTGCAAGGCAGATGTGTGCGACACGCGTTACTTTATAGATTCCCTTCATTGAACTATAGTAAGCAGTACGAAGATGGTACTTTGCGTATAATCACAGGAAGGATTGAAGTTAATTACCATGGTAATATAATTATTTATTGATAAGTATTTCCATGTTAAATTATGAAAATTATAAGCACAAGGAGGGTGAAAAAGTAGTGTGACCGACTTAGCAATGACTGAAACATAAAATAGAAAAGCGAATAAAAACAAATGCCTTTTGAGTTATGTGGAATAAAGTTTCTTCTAGCCAGTAAGGAAGAATAGGATCTGGTGCATTCATTGAATACCTGAAAAAAATCGTTTATCAAAATAGAAGGAAACACACTTATCGTTGTGGCAACTACGAACTTCTGTTTACCTCAGCCCGCCTCAGCAAGTGCTTTCTATCCGGTCCGCGCTCCGTAACCAAACTCAACGCTGCCTGCTAGCGAAAATACAGAAGTTAGATGTAAACAGTGCAACCACGCGCGATTTTACTCTCTAATATCTGTGCTTTTCGTGTGGAAAAATAAACTTTTTCTCCCCACAAACATTACCAAACTGAATCGGAACACTTCCTCTCCTTATAGTGACAGTTTTGTGCCAATCTGTGTTGTGAAAGTGCTAAAAAGTGTGCTTTTGTAGCTAGGCTTTGTAGTTAGTGTGTGCATGTGCATGCCGCCAAAAGCACACAACAGGCCCACGCTACAGCACTGAGTATCTCCAACTAGTCATCTGAGAGAGCGGACGGGGTAGTAAGCACCCACCTGTGATTGGCCAGTTCGTACTGGAAAGGTCGAAGCTCATTGGCTGAAGTGATCCCCTACCCCAGACCGCCTATAAAATACAGGACAGACGTTCTACTCGTTCAGTCTGCCTGCGGAAGCGGCAGCGTGCGGTTCGTCGCACTGCCTGCACAAAAAAAGTGAAATTAGAACCCTGAATACCAATAAACATTTACAAACAAATTATATCCGATATAACTATAGTGATATTACCAAACAATAATTGGCAAAAAGAAAAATTGGCCAGCCGGGCGCAAGCCAAAAACGCCTCCGGCAAACGAAACAGTGCACATAAATAGCAAATCAAAAACTTTAGTGACTCTTAACAAAAAAAAATCACGGTAATTCACGCCGCAGCGGTCCTTTCAAGGGCCACAGCGTAGTGCTACCAGTTAACCAACCGAACTGTATCCGGCCCTTACAAGAGCCAGTACCACCAAGATAATAATATGAAACAGGCACCACCCAAACAGGACCCCAACGCCCAGGGCGGGGAGCCCCCCATCAGAAGACCCCCCCAAAGTACGCCAGTGACTACCTTAGCGAACCAACTGAAATCCATGCAATTTAGCACATTGGGTTCAGTGCAAAAACGCCGTGCATCCAATAGGACCAAGCAATTCCCCCCCCTCACCACCCAGGAGCTTCAAGAAGTGGCTAACACCAGTGGCGCCTCGCACCAGACCCCCCCACCACAGCATAACGACGAAAAGAACGAGTCGGTGACCCATCCGGACTCGAACCAAGAAGAGAACCTTATTGAAATGAGTGACTACACAGAAACAGAGGCGGAAGAAGATGGGCACGAGTTCCAGCGTGCCAAGAAGCGTGTGCGTCGCCGTGAAACAGTGAACGTTGCGTCCTTGATAGAATTCAAAAACCAATTCGCTCCCCTAGCGACCGAAGAAAATGATCAAGACCCACCAGAGCAAGCAGGCCCCAGTGAGTCAAACAGCCAAACCACCAGCAAACCCCCCCCGATTTATGTATATGGTGTCGAGAAAACTTACAACTTCTCTCGCACTGTGTCAGCAACATGCCATACTCCTCCAGCAGTGGACCATTGCAAGGAATACATCAAGTTCACTTGCCGTTCATGGGCAGACTACGAGAAAATAGAAGCCTACTGTGTACAAACAAACCGATCATTTGCCTCAGAAATCCCGAAATCAGCTCGATATTTCAAGGTGGTGATCCGCAAATTGCCCCTTGATACCCCCCCGGAAGACATAGAAGAGGAGCTCAACGAACTGGAATACCCAGTTCAAGAAGTGAGGCAGCTGAGGGGACGCACTGACCCGAACGGGACACGTCCACTCTTTCCGCTGTTCCTGGTATCATTGCGAAAAGTGCCAGGCATCTCAGCCATTTACAACCTTAACCGACTACTAAACTACAGAGTTACAATCGAGCCGTATCGCGGACCGACAGTACTGCAATGTCATAGATGCCAGAGGGTAGGGCACTCACAAAGAACCTGCCGAGCAACGCCACGATGTGTAAAATGTGAAGATTCCCACCTCAGCACACTGTGTCCCAAAACCACCCGGGATACACCAGCAAAGTGCGCAAACTGCGGGGGCCCTCACCCAGCTAATTACCAAGGCTGTCCTACATTGAAAGCGGCCAAAGCACGGCGCCAACCAAGAAACCCGGAAGGAAACAAGCAGAACTCCGAACAAACCAACAACGACCAAGGAAACAAAACACCACCACAGAAACACAAGGACTATGCCTCCGCCACCTCCGACAAGGCAACGCCTCCACCCACACACAACAGAAAAGAAAACCAAGCCAGCAACCAACAATCAAACAGCAGCAACAACCCAACCAACCAAGAAGAACAACAAGAGGCAGCACCCACACCACCCAGACCACGCAGGAACAACGCCAAGCAGAACAATTCAGGTCCACGCACCGACGCAGCAGGCAGCCAAGACAAGAACGAAACCACTTCCATTTTGTCCCTTGTGAAGGACATAAAGGAACTTTTCCAGGGGCTGAACCTGAAAACTTTCCTGGAAAAGATTAAAACAGGACTCCGTAAAATCGCAGCCGCTGAAGATCCCATCGAAAAAATGACGACAATGTTCGAAGTAGTAGCATCCCTGGTCGACGATGGAACGGACTAGATCGACAATCTCCCGTGACCTCAGGGTCGTCCACTGGAACGCGGATGGTATCCGTACCCAAAAAGTGATTCTGGAGGACTTCCTCCGACGAGAGAGAATCGACATCGCACTAGTCACAGAAACAAAGCTGAAACCACCCATCCCATTCCAAATCCCGAACTACACCATCCACAGAACAGACCGTCCTGGAGCAACCACCCTCGGTGGCACTGCTATCATCATCAAAAATTCCCTACCCCACGACCCACTTCCCCCCATCCAACTCCAGTCCCTAGAGGTCACGGGCATCACGCTCCACTCACCAGATGGACCAATCCAGATACTGGCAGCCTACAGACCGCATAGCAGGAACCTAGATCCAGAAGACCTTCGGACACTGCGCCGACTTGGCCACCGAGTCCTGATTGGAGGCGACCTAAACGCTAAACATCACGAGTGGAATTCCAGGGTGTCCAATGACAATGGCAGAATACTCCATCGAGCCCTTAGAACAATAGACTTCATCCCATCCGCCCCCACCGAACCAACTCATTACCCACGTAATGGAGGAAGACCAGACGTGCTGGACATGGTGCTGACCGCCAACCTCGCCCTTCTGGATGGCCCATCAGTCCTTCATACACTCAACTCAGACCACATCCCAGTGCTCCAAACAATAGCCATTCGCCACCACATACAGCGCTCCAACCTCCCGAAGATAACCACCACAGACTGGGGATACTTCCGCCAGCTGCTTGCTCAAATGGTGAACCCACGTCTGCCTGTCAACACACCAGATAGCTTGGACAACACAGTGGAGACACTGACAGCGCAAATTCAATCAGCTCACAAACTGGCGACAACATCTACCACAAGGGCCGAAAAACCCCCCAGTGCAGAAGAACATCGCACCACGGTGCTAGTGCAAATGAAGAGATTGGCACGAAAGAAGTGGCAGAGGACACGTCATCCAGCCTACAAAACACTCTGGAACGCTCTCACTTCCAGAGTGCGGAAGAGGCTCCTGCGGATAAAATTAGCACAATGGAATCAGAGACTACAAGAGCTGGACACGCCAAATCGAGACTTCTGGGGACTGGTCCGCCGATTCGCCAGACCATCGGCCGGTCCACGGAATTACCCGCTCCAAGGACCACAAGGCCTACTCTACGAGCCAGAAGAGCAAGCCCAACAGTTTGCAGACACCCTGGAAGCCACCCTCCAACCCAACATCACACCCGCACCAGCCGACACCCGTGAAGCAGTGCGACGCACCATAGAGGATACCAACTTTGACGATCCACCTCCGCCGGATGCACTCACCACTCCGAGGGAAGTCCAACAAGTCATCCGCCGCCAAGCATTGCATCGTGCCCCTGGACCGGACAGAATCACACCTGAAGCTCTCCGGAACATACCGAGGAAGGCCCTGGTCTTGCTCTGCAGGATATTCAATGCCATACTCACCACAGGATACTATCCGAAGGCCTGGAAACAAGCGAGGATCTGCATGATACCCAAACCGGGCGCTACTCGAACGAACCCATCAAATTATCGACCAATCAGCCTCCTTTCGCACACCAGTAAGGTGTTCGAAAGGATCTTCCAAAGAAGACTCATTCAGTTCGTCAACGACAACAATCTGTTGCCCAACCACCAATTTGGATTCCGTGCTGGCCACAGCGCCGAAATGCAACTCGTTCGAGTAGTCGAGCTCATCACCGCCCGATTCAACGACGGAGGCCACACCTTGGGTGTATTCCTCGACATCGAGAAAGCCTTCGACAAGGTGTGGCACGAAGGTCTGATACACAAGCTCCACCTCCAGGCCTTCCCGCACTACCAACTGAGAGTGATAGCCTCGTACCTGTACGAGAGAAGTTTCTACATCTCCCACGCAGGGCACAGCACCAACCCAAGACCTATCCACGCAGGAGTTCCGCAAGGCTCCTGCATTTCACCTATCCTATACGCCTTATACACCAACGACATTCCCACCACCCTAAACACCACCCTAGCAACCTTTGCGGACGACACAGCGATCTTCGCAACACATGGCAACCAACGCTACGCTTCGGTCTACTTGCGAAGACATCTCCAACTCCTCGACGAGTGGACTCAGCGGTGGAGGATCAAGGTCAACCCCCGCAAAACTTCAGTAGTGAACTTTACCAGACGAAGAGTACTAGAGCCTACAGAATTCCAACTAGCGGGAACACCACTACCTGAAGAAGGACAAGCAAAATACCTCGGAGTCCACTTAGACCGAAAGCTGACGTTCGACCACCACATACAAACAGTCACGAAGAAAGCGTCGCAAAGGTTCAAAGCGCTACTACCCATACTCCTCTCCCCATCCCTAGCTCATAAGACACGGAAACATGTGTACGAAATGAGCATCCGTCCAATCCTCCTCTACGCTCACCCTGCGTGGCAACACGCAGCACCTACCAGACTCCGACAACTTCAAGTCCTACAGAACAGAGCAGCCAGGGCCATCACAGGACATTCCATGGACACGCGCCTCCAACAGATCCACGAGGACCTGGATCTGCCGTTCCTCGAAGATGTCAGAAGAAGACGTACAGCAACATTCTGGAGAGCCATCAGGCACTCACCCCACCAGCATGTCACCAACATCGGACGAGCAGAGCCTCATCGAAGAGTCTACAGGATGCCAGGGCCACTACCCTGAACCACTGCCATCAAAGGGACACGCGACAGTTGCGACCCTTTCAGAAGATGACTAACAACCATCAACAGTAATCAATTACAAAACATGATTGAAGGCAAGGGCAAAAGCCCGTAACTTCAAACCCAGGTTAATGCCTGCCACATACTGTCTGTCTGTCTGTCTGTCTAGCGAAAATTTCATTCTTCAGTATCGTTGAGTTTATTGCAGAAAGCAATGGCAGATACGGCATCAGCACCTGCAGCCCCGGCACAGGCTTCTCCTAAGAAGTCTGCAAAGCCTAAGAAACCAAAAACAACACCTTCTCATCCAAGAACATCAGAAATGGTGAACAACGCCATCAAGAATTTGAAGGAAAGGGGAGGAAGTTCACTGCAAGCTATTAAGAAATACATCTCTCAGAACTACAAAGTGGATGCCGAGAAGCTTGCTCCATTTATCAAGAAATACTTGAGAAGTGCAGTTGCTTCTGGGTCTTTGGTTCAGACCAAGGGAAAAGGTGCATCTGGATCGTTTAAGCTTAGTGCTTCATCGCTGAAGGAGAAGCCTGAAGGTGGATCTTCAACCAAGGCGAAACGATCAGCATCAAAGGAGAAGAAGCCTGCGAAAAAGCCAGCAGCTAAACGTCCCAAGAAGACTGGTGAAAAGAAAAAGGCTGCTGCTCCCAAACCTAAGAAATCACCATCTAAAGTGAAGAAGGCAAAAACTCCCAAGAAGCCAAAGGCCCCGAAGCCAAAGAAGGCTACAGCAAAACCGAAAAGTGCTAAGAAGGCTGCACCAAAGAAGAAGTAAATGTGTCAGTAAATCATCTGACATTTTAAAACGGCTCTTTTTAGAGCCATCAAATACTTTGAGAAGAGTAAAATTGTGCTTTTCCTATCATTATCACATGTTCATTCATAGCAATGTATAGTATACACGCAAGGGACTTTGAGTTTTCTTTTTAACCGAAGCACTTCTTGATGTAAGTGCTTTATAACAGAGGGGAATTGAGGGTGGGGAAAGAAAGCTTTCACGGGTGTCAAGAATGGTGTACTCGAAAAAAAATGGGGAACACATTACGTAATGTCAATTTGTGATCACTTACTTTTTCCTTGTTCCTATCTTCAAGTAGCGAAACAGTACAGAAAACGCACTTAATGCATTTGTTAGAAAAACTTTTGCAGGCTGACTGGGTTCGATTCTCGGTGGGAGCTCAAATGTTTCGCATTGCACGTTAATAAGTAGGTCCACGTTTGAAACAGCCTTGCTGCTGAAAGGGACACTAAACTAAAATCAACTCTTTTCAAGGCTGGGGTGAAAGAAATGTTCGAACTTATTACAACTCGTGAAAGTGAAGTAGACTATGTTTCAATTTAACGTCGTACTATTATGATTTTTATGATAAAGGAGACGGGTGATTACGCCTAATGAATGATGGAAATACTGGTGTAATGAGAAAGTGTTAGGAAAAGGGAACACGCTAATAACCACGGATACCGTCTTATAATTCGTAATATTGCTATAAAGAAAAATAGTAACACCAGCAGAAATGTAGGTGTACAATTGAACTGATGTTAAGTACAAACAGACACTTAAAGAAAGTTTAGTTTAACGTTTGCATTCAACAGCAGCGACCTCTGACAAAATAATATTACTTTTGCTACCTTGGAAGAAGTACATATTTCGCCTGCGAGTTCTATCAGATTAATAACGTTGAGAAGGGCAAACAGTGGTTGAATCGAAGTTAAGTTATGCAACATATGGCAAAATCGAACCCTTGACCACATAAAACGAAGATAATCAATCGGTAAACATAGGGGAAAACTAAAGAATATACTTGAAAGATAGGATGATATACGAAACGACAGGAAAACGAAGGTAGATGTATTAACTATGCAACATACGGCGTGAGAATTTAAAAAAAAAAGATAACAAGTATGGACAAGATCCTTGTTAGGATAACAGCATCTCTAAGTAGTGTATTGGTCCTAAAAAGGACCGTTTTTGAACTCAGTGCCAGAACTTCAAACTTAAGCACGTTCCCCACGGATGCGGCGAGCAAGCTGAATGTCCTTAGGCATGATTGTGACTCTCTTTGCGTGAATAGCACACAAGTTGGTGTCTTCGAAAAGCCCTACAAGGTAAGCTTCACTTGCCTCCTGTAAAGCCATGACAGCTGAGCTTTGGAAGCGAAGATCTGTCTTGAAATCTTGTGCAATTTCTCGGACGAGTCGTTGGAAGGGCAGCTTGCGGATGAGCAATTCAGTGCTCTTCTGGTAACGACGAATTTCTCGGAGAGCCACAGTACCAGGCCTGTAACGATGGGGCTTTTTCACTCCACCGGTAGCTGGAGCACTCTTTCTTGCAGCTTTGGTGGCAAGCTGCTTTCGAGGAGCTTTGCCTCCAGTAGATTTCCTAGCTGTCTGCTTGGTACGTGCCATTGCAACTGTCACGACTTGTTTCAAATAATTGCGCGCTGATAGGCATAGGCATAGGCATAGTCTGTTTACCATCAGAAGATGGAAGGATATATTAGCTATTAGCTACTTCATCCAGAGAAAATATTAATAAATTGATGTGATGAGTTGGTAGCAGCGATGATAAGCGCACAACTGGTCTCAACAAGTCTTAACACGAAGGCTTCTGTTCTTGGGTCTGCTGATTGTGTGCTTCCGATGTTGAGTGAAGCCGATGCATAAGTGCGTCCATCAGGTAGATGGTCCTGTTCGTGGTCCTGTACTTGGCCGTTGAAAGTCTTCTTATCTTCTTGGTTGGAGCTTTTGATCTTCTATCTTCTTCTCTTTGTGAATCCGTGAAGAGTGCCGAAGAGAGAAGTTTTTGGCATTGAGTTCAAAAACATTGTGTGTGTGTTAATGTAGGTGGGATGATTTATGTGATGTGAGAAGAATTAGATGTGTTGTTTTTCTGTGGAAATGGGGATAAATTTTTATGAGTGATATAGATATTGCCATGAGTGGTTGTGAGAATATTTAACTGTTTTCGAAAAATTTGTCTGGTGGCTTGAGAAATGGCCTGATGGAGTGTTTTTTGTTTCGGGGGTTCTGTTACTATTGCAAGTATTGATGCTACCCATTTCATGATGGAATTTGTGGCTCGTTCTATTGCTTCGTTAATTTGGTCTTGAAAATCTGAATTTGGAGTGGTCTGTTGCTGGTCGGGTTCTTCTGCTTCTTCATCTTCTGGAATTGTGGAGGTCTGGTGGTGATCCTTGCAAGGGCCAGTTTCTGGTAGTGGTGGGAATTCTGTTGTATTCAAAATGTTTGGGATGATTTGTCTTCTTTCTGTGAAGTGTGGCCTCTTGGGGCAGTCACTGCTTCCTGTGCGGTGTCCTATTGTCTTACAGGTGGCGCAGAACATGCGGTTAATTGGTCTTCCACAAGGTGAAGTGTGACTTTCGCCACAACGAAAACAGACTCTACTCTGCGTACAGAGATGGGTTAGATGGTCGTATTTGTAACAATTGTAACATGGTGTAGGTCGTGCCGCCGATCTTGATGCCTCAACTCGATGTTTCTTGTTGTTAATGATGATACCCTTCGCAATTAAGCTGCTAATGGTTTCTGTATTTGAAGAGAAAAGCCTTATTAGCGGAAGTGGACCATCAGAGTTGCGGATTCTTGTTAGGTTGCAAAAATCTAATCCTGCTTTTGTGAATGATTCCTTGAGCTCTGGAATAGTAAGGTCGACATCTACGCCTTTGATGACGCATGTATAAGTATGTCTGCTGTTCTTCTTGGTATGTTTGTTTGGCGGTGGTGGTAGGATTCCGTCAGCCTTTTTGATGTCTTCAGGAGTCAAAATTGGTGTTATTCTGGTTTTGGGGCCAAAATCACTCGGTTTGAACTTCTTATGAAATGCGTCAAGAGCTCCTTGACACTTAAAGGCAAGATGATATCCTTCTTTGTTAAGGGTTGGACGGCCTGCAATACAATATTCAAAGCCTGGAAGTCGGTCTCTGAGAGGCGAATAGAATTCTTCAATGTCATGAAATTGGGTAGCTAAATGTGTAAACACATAATGTGCAGTATATGAGTTGGCTATTGGTTTAGTATTCTTCTCTGTTTGATGAGGGGGCATGTTTCTGAGTCAGTGGTGGAGGTATCAGAGTTCTTCTCTGGATTTGTGTTGGTGAGTGAATTGTCAGAGTTCTTCTCTGTATGTGTGTTGGTGGGTGAAATATTAGAGTTCTTCTCTGTTTCTGTAGACTGTTGTGTATCACTATCTTCGTGTGTTGAGGGGGGGTCTGGTTTGGAGGTGATAGGCTTCCGAAGACGTTTTCGCCCCATTATAGTGGAGTAAAGTATACTGTGTACGCTATCACTCTTCTCGCACTGTCGTTGTTGCGCGCTGAATGAAGTCAAGTTATATAAAGAGCAAAACCGTTAAATCAAGCTATTTCTCATTGGATAAAGTCAGTCGAAAAGGACAGTTCTCATTGGCTTAGACACGTTTTGTGTTTTTCCTCCGTGCTTTCCCTGCATGATCGAAGGAACAAAACCACGAGTCTTGGGCTGCTTGGGCTTGTATTTCTCGTGTGTGGTGAGCGAAGCAGTAACATATCGAAATGACAGGACGTGGAAAAGGAGGCAAGGGTCTTGGCAAAGGAGGTGCCAAGCGCCACCGTAAAGTTCTTCGTGACAACATCCAGGGTATCACCAAACCCGCTATTAGGCGTCTTGCTCGCCGTGGTGGTGTGAAGCGTATCTCTGGTCTCATTTATGAAGAGACCCGAGGAGTATTGAAAGTATTCCTGGAGAACGTAATCAGAGATGCTGTTACATACACAGAACACGCCAAGAGGAAGACAGTGACAGCTATGGATGTTGTGTATGCCTTGAAGAGGCAAGGAAGAACCCTGTACGGTTTCGGAGGTTAAGTTGGGGTTCCTCCTATTTTGGATATAAAATTGGCATAAACGGCTCTTTTCAGAGCCAACAAATTTATATAAAGGGAAAGATTTACTTTGTGCGATTTTCTGTTAGATTATAAGAATTCGTGTAACTACATTAAAGCCTTTTGATGCACACTAAATTACAGACGTAGAGAGATTAATTTGAGAAAATCATACGTTTTTTTTTACATTATGTACGTTCATGTATACGTATTCATATCATGTAGCAGTATTAATGCTGGAGAAGGGGTTCTGGTTGGAAATTGGCGATTTGTTGGAAGTAGCGAGCATGAGAGATGCGAAACGCAAGTCGGAATTTCTGTTCTGACAGTAGGATGTACGTATAGAGGCTTATACAACTTCTATACTGTGCTGTGAGGGGCGAATAATGCGTTAGAAACCTGAATCTTGTCCTTTATCTTGTTTACGTGGTCTTGGGTTCGATTTCTTTCTTTTGCGGGTGTCTATTGTGATTTACATGTAAATTAATGACACTTCGTAGCGGGTTACTAAAATAAAGAGTAATACAAATATGAGATGTAGGTTAATGCATTGTATACTTCACATTATTTACTAAAGAAAGGCAGTAGTTACAAGAAACCTAGGCTCGCTCGTTGGGCACAGTAGCAAATGAGTTCTGAGATCAGAGAATAAGAGTAGTTGCGTATTACAAACCATATACATATAACACATATCACACAAATATGAATATCGACCTTGCAAAGAATAAATCGTACTTAAGTGTGCATTTAATGTCATTACTATGTTGCAAAAGAAATTTAGGAAAGTTTTCTGATCCGCTCTGTTCATGATGTCATTGGGGCATAGTAATGAACAATAATAAATGTCGAGAACATATTGAACAGAGTAATTTCAGCCAAGCCAACGCAAGAGAGAAACATGAGTGCTTTAAGAATGTTGGAAATTCCTTTGTCTAGCATGAAGTACATGAGAATATGTGGTATGAGGTTTTCTTCCATTGCTGAGAATCTGGGCTCGACTGTCCTGTCCTCTGGGTAATATGAGCCCGATGTACGCAAATATCAAAAAAATGTAGCTAGCGACAATACAAAAGGTAATGATCTTATAATTAATAATGTAGTGGGAACTAAGCACATCGCTGTTTGGAGTATTCTAAAGTTAGTGTGACTTCCTATGGGCTTCAATTACGATCGACGACTACACATATACTAATTAATCGAATAGCAGCGAGAATTTCGAATGAAACTAAGCAACTATCTCAGACACTTTTGATGAGTCTGTATATCGAAAACAATTCATTTCAATCGTAAATCTCCTCTATAAAGGGGTTTGTGGCCCTCATAAGGGCCGATTTGTATGAGATATAGGTCTTACATTTATGCCTTCTTCTCAGTTTTCTTGGGCAGAAGTACAGCTTGAATGTTGGGCAAAACACCACCCTGAGCGATTGTAACTCCAGACAACAACTTGTTTAATTCCTCGTCGTTACGGATAGCTAACTGCAGATGACGTGGAATAATCCTAGTCTTCTTGTTGTCACGAGCAGCGTTGCCTGCCAACTCAAGAACTTCAGCTGCCAGGTATTCCATGACTGCAGCCAAATACACGGGAGCGCCAGCACCAACTCGTTCGGCATAGTTACCCTTTCGCAAAAGACGATGGATTCTGCCTACTGGGAATTGAAGGCCAGCCCTGCTGGAGCGGGACTTGCTCTTTCCCTTGACTTTTCCACCTTTGCCGCGACCAGACATTGTTCAATATTCTTTCGTAATAAGATGAGAGGAAAAATTGCGGCCTCCCATGAATCAAGTCAGTTTTGTTACTACTTCAAGCGTGCACCCGAGTGCATCAAATGAAAAGCAAGGCAGTTGGCGCGAATTGAAACACGTACTGTAATTTAAATGAAGTCGATAAATCGGCGGACACATCTAATTTTGCTGAACGAGTGAGTCATCATGCCACCAAAAACTAGCGGAAAGGCTGCAAAGAAGGCTGGTAAAGCCCAAAAGAATATCTCCAAGGGAGATAAGAAGAAGAAGAGGAGGAGGAAGGAGAGCTATGCCATTTACATCTACAAAGTTTTGAAGCAAGTGCATCCTGACACTGGCATATCTAGCAAAGCTATGAGTATCATGAACAGCTTTGTTAATGACATCTTCGAGCGTATTGCTGCTGAAGCTTCTCGTTTGGCCCATTACAATAAGCGGTCAACTATCACCAGCCGGGAAATCCAAACAGCTGTGCGCCTTCTTTTGCCTGGTGAACTTGCCAAGCACGCTGTAAGTGAGGGTACGAAGGCTGTTACCAAGTACACAAGCTCTAAGTAAAAATCTTCTTCAAGATTTTTCATTTCAAACGGTCCTTGTCAGGACCAACACATTATTCGAAAGAGTTAAATCACGAAATTTGCTTCATTCTGTTATGTAGAAACACGTTGAAATCCAATTTCTATATGCTGTTAGTAAAAAAGTAAAGCACATAGCGGAGATGTGTCGTGCTTGTATACGAAAGGCATTTACTCGCCGGAGATCTACACTTAGTCATAATAATTTACTTTTAAAAAGTGGTAATACATTCCGTGTTAAGTATAGTAGTAGGTGCACACGGATCGGAAATCAGGTTATTTTAATGTGCCGTGCAAATAAACAGGCTGTTAGTGTAAGAAATAGTGGGTATAACGCTTAGAATATCGATTAATCGCTATGAAATAATGTTGATAAATTATCTCTTGAAAGTACTATAAAATTAATGTTTCTAGTATTTTCGTACTTGAAGGATAATGAAATTTGAAAAAGAGATGCCAACAGCACCTGGTGTTCCCAGGCGGTCACCCATCCAAGTACTGACCAGGCCCGATGCTGCTTGACTTCGGTGATCGGACGAGAACCGGTATATTCAGCATGGTATGGCCGTTGGCGAATGCATATGGCTTCGAGTGAGTTATTGTAGCTACGTAGGTTTGTCGGTGAATACTCAAAAAGACCAGCGCGTGGAAAGCGTTGCTAATTGTTTTAAGTAATGCATGATTACGAAATTATCGTGGTGAACGATGTGAGAATATTCGTCTTTGTGAAAAACAAAATTAGAAAAAGTATACCAACAGCACCTGGTGTTCCCAGGCGGTCACCCATCCAAGTACTGACCAGGCCCGATGCTGCTTGACTTCGGTGATCGGACGAGAACCGGTATATTCAGCATGGTATGGCCGTTGGCAACTACCTTTTCTTCAATGTCCTGTTAAGGAAGTATGTTTTAAGTAAGAATTGACATTATTAACTATAAAGGCAAGCATATTAACGTCGTTAACATTACTTGGAATATACTAATATTCGAATAAATATTTGAATGTTCGAATGATGAGTGATTCGGATGTTCATAGTGCCACTGTGTCCTATCGAGTTTACTATCACGAACCACGTATGAAATTGTATATAAATAAATAAAAATAAATCCTTTATTAAGTATTGATTACAGGAAAAAGGCAAACTTACATTCTTTAATGTACACAATGAAATGTATGAAAGATATTTTTAAGATATGTTTCACTTACCCTTTATAACGCAAGGTAGTTTTCAGTGTAGCATTCTCTTCAGCTGCGAGATAACGTAAGGCAGATGATCATTCAGTCGTGAAGCACTAAAATGTAATATACATTTTAACTATTATCGATAAGAATTATTTACTGCAGGGATGCAAATAAAGTGAGGCAAATTAGTAAATAAAAACCGATACTGTAACTGATAATATAATTAGTTGTATCTGTATTAGTTGTATATACAGTAATCGCACGATTATCCGCGGAGTTGGATGTTGGCATAATCGCGCATAATCAGCAGTATGAGCAGAAAAGGGAAATGAAATGAAATATTTAGATTTACGTCGCATACTTATACCGGTTACGCTAAAGGAGACGGTGATGATGAGTACTGAATGAAGAAAGTGGGAGGAAACGGGAGAAACCCGAGAAAACCCATGAGCACGGTCTTTATGCACGACAAAGTTCACACGGCACGAGCTGGGATTGAATCAGGGACCCCAAGCACCGGAGGCCAAAAAACGGACAAAAAGTCTTTCGTGCAACTTTCGTTTTCGGTAAAAAGTTTACACATAATTTAGAAAGAGTAGTTTTCTGGTCTTTTTATTTCACAAGTTGGTTCATGTCTATATTTTTTACATGCATAAAAAATTTTTCAACTCCCTTGCTTATTTCCTGTTAAAGACCTCTACCTCTGATTGTATTTTTTGCACATATTCTTATTGTTTTCAGACAACATTTCTAAAAGCGTAATTTATCGTCAGCAAGAAAAGAAAAGGAAAGCCTCGGATAGTGGAATGTGTACTGTATATATATATATATATATATATATATATATATATATATATACGTATTAGTATATAGTTTTATTTTATACGTCTCCTATTATTACACAATGTGCAGATATTGTCAAAGCGCAAGTAAATATGTATAACTCCCCGTTCTGCACTTAATAACTTGAAAGAAGTTCGGGGAAGGTAGTGTAACAGAAAGTGCAAACAGAAATGAGGGTTTAAAGGCATTTAATATTATTCCGTAGTAGTATGATTTTTTGTAAAAAAAAAATATATATATATATATATATATATATATATATATATATATATATCTAAACATACATATTCAATGATATAGTAAGAGGTTAGCAGCACTGATAGAACTGCAGAAAGTACAAAACCGTTAATAAGAAAGAGAGAGAGATGGTGGCCGCTTTTGTGCTTTTCATTGGCTAATTCCGAATTGCGCGCGAATACGTACGAGATTTCTTTCTTTTTCCTCTTCGCAGCCCAGATGTTGCCAATTAGAAGTTTTTAGTACTACATTTGTATGAAAATGTTGCCTTTAAGAAATGTGGTTTGCATACAGAGAAAAGAGCAAAATGAATATTTACCTTAGTGGGCATGAAAAAAGACGAAACATTTTGCAAGATGGACACACGAACTTCCTTAATGCAGGCGTTCAGTACATTATTGTAAAGAAAAAAACACTAAAAAGAATTACTTCAATATCCCTAGCAACATTCAACAATTCATAGAGAAAAATCTTTATTTTGAGAACAATGGAAAACTATGTAATTGTAGATAACTACTAAATTTAATGATTAAGGAAAACGTTTAGGCCCGGCCCTTCAGAAAGAAAGTGCACAGAATATTCTCTCATGGAAGCAATTGCAAAATCAACATTTTGTTTGCAGTTATAATTAGAGGATCTATATACAGGGTGTTCGAAAAAGAATGTATCCTCTTGAAAGAAAATATTCTCTGGGCCCCTAATCCTTTATATACCGAAAGGAAGTTTGTATAGCATTTTTTCTTACCTTCGTTAGAAGAATTGAAAGTGACTACTATCGTGACACGGGAGATATTTAATCGATAGTCGAATTACTCACATACTCGAATGAACACGTCTCTTGTAAGGAGAGGAAAGGCTTCTGTGATCCGCTATCGCAGCTGTGTCATATCTGCAGAGAATGTTAGGACACAAACGTGATCTTTGAGAGCCTCGTGAAAAGAAGTCGCATAGTATCATGTGTGGAGACATCGGGGCCATCTGAAGAACGCTTCATCATTAGGACCAAGGGCGAGTTACGAAACACTCTGGGATATATTTATTAACATAACTTCTCGTCATTCTGCAAGTGTGGTGGAGCTCCATCCTATTGGAAAAGGAAACCTCGGGAGCCCTCTTCATGTGTAGGTATCGTTCACATCTGAAGCATGTGAAGATAGATTACTGTACTATCGTGTACCTAAAATCATTTTCTACGAATACGAACATGTCTACACTGAAGGCAGTGCAGCTCTTTTTCTCTTTTTTTTGGTCATGTATTGTAACGCGGGGCAATGCACACAATAACATGTAATGTTGTGTATCATCATAAAGGGCCAGGGCGATGATTGGATCTTGATGGACGTGGAGAACTGATAGGTGATGTGAGTGGTATTGTGATCTATGGTTGTATGTTTACTGATGAATGCATAAGGAGAGGTGAAGGGGTTGCCTTTTTTTTTATGTCGATCGGGAGGGAAGCGATTGGGAAACTTTTGACTTTGTTTTTCAACCGAATATATTGATTGAATAGGTCGCCGACAATTTTACGGGGCGTCACGTCGTTGCCTTTTTCATGTCGATCGCGAGCGAAGCGAGCGTTTTTTTTTTTTTTTTTTTTTTTTTTTTTTTTTTTTTTTTACCGACAATATGTATTGAATCGGTTGCCAACACCTTTAGGGGCGCGTCACGTCCTTCTTTCTGTGCTGATCGCGAGCGAAGCGAGCGCGAAATTTTTGACTTTTTTTTTTTTTTTTTTTTTTTTTTTTACCCACAATATTTATTCAATCGGTCGCCAACACTTTTAGGGGTGCGTCACGTCCTCTTTTCTCTGCTGATCGCGAGCGAAGCGAGCGCGAAATTTTGACCTTTTTTTCTCTTTTTAATTCTTTTTTTTCTTTAAGAAAAAATATTGATTTCATAGGTCGCGAACATTTTTACGGGATGCAACATCGTTTATTTGTTTTTCCAACCGTCTTTCTGTCTTGAGCCCCCGCCAAGTTAACTTTATGGTGGACAAAAACTATGTGCGGTGGGTTACCGCGGGGTTCTCCCGTTTCCTCCCACTTTCTTCATTCCACCACCATTTCAATCATTTCTCATAATCAGCGCCTCTTTTAGCCTAAGCGGCATAACGTGGGACGTAAAACAAAGATTTCCTTTAGTTGCTTTCTGTCTTGATTACGAGCGCGAAATTTTTTACTTTTTTTTTCTTTCTTTTGATATTATTCATTTAATAGGACGGCAACACCTTTACGGGCCGCCGCGTCGTCGTTTACACTTCTTCAGCCCATATTCTTTCTGCTTGTTCGTTTTCCGGCATCTTGTTATCACCGCCCGCGGCAATGCCTATGTCTTTCATCGCTTTTTGAAGCAAATCTTTAATAAATATGCACTCTCACATTTGTACTAATATGCATACCACAGTGGATAGACTGTAACTAGGAAAGCAGAAGCCTGCATATCATATTATTTAACAGTTGAAAGTGAACTGTCATTTTAAGTTTGATTTTGATCAGATGAGTGCAGTTCAACTCGTCGACAATTGTGAAGATTCTCGAGGTTAGGGACCATCCATTTTGTGCTTTGTAATGAAAATGGCTGCAGCCAAACTTCTCTGATCTGAATGAAACTTGGCATGATGATACATCTTGACCTGCTCTACAAGTTTATTTAGTATTTTCCGTTGCGCAGGCTTTTGCTTCTCCAGGTTCTCCCATGGAACTGAGAAACGTATTCAGTCGAACTTCTGCGGTAAGTCAGTATATCATCCTGAGAAGTTTGATCGAGATAGCAGAGGTTCGACTATTCGTTTTTCAATTCCATGTGATATTACAACACGGTGAACTAAATTTATATAGAAACACTTTGATTTTGTTTTGTTTTTTGCTAGCATTAAACTGAGAAAATGTTATTCAATAGACAGAGAACACCACTCAAAGAAAAGTACATCATAAGAATATATATATGGTTGCTGTGGTTCTCGGTTTAATTTGCTAGTTAAGAAACTTGCTCTAAATAAGTACATCTTACAGGTGAAAAACTAAGCCAGGCGATAGAATTAAATATAAAGTTATACACTTTTATTTTACGTTTACTAGTGTTGGGTTACTACTGTAAAATAAGTCAGTATATATGAAAGATAACTGTATTAGGTACTATTTTCCACCGGCGGTGTATTCTTGCATAGTGTACTTAATGTTTACAAGCGGGGCGCTACTAGTATGGATGCATGACAAGTGCTATTGAAACTCGAAAACTAACTGGTTTCCACTACCCTTGCTTATACGTATACCCGCGTCGCCTTCGCTCCTGTTCACTTTGGACGCACATTCTTGCTATCGCTCAGGCCCCCAGCTTTCTCCTGTTTTGGCTCCCTTAAATAGTATTCGTGCTTTTTATTGGCCACCTGGCAAAGCACTTGTAATGATTTTACACCAGTAACTCTAAAATACATGTGTATTACTTTATTTAATTCTGTCGTCTGCAGAATTTTTTTTTTTTCGTACAAATATGCCTTTTCATGCAGAACACTGAATTTTGCCTGTAAATTTTTGAGAATATGCTGTGACGAAACTTGAGCACCGTTCTTCTTTTCTTTCTTATCACGAGTCTTCTTTAGCCTAATGAGCACAATCATCACACGATAACGACTATTCTTTTCATTTAACTTGTAAACAAGTTGAACTAATAATAATAATTGATGTACAAAGGAGAAGTGTCCTACATATTTGAGGTAAAAAATAAAATAAATATACTTCTACTTCATCCGTGTTTACAAAGTTAAATGTTATCGATTTACAAAAAATGGTCACCTATCCACACACTGACCAGGCTCGACACTGCTTGACCATACATATTAAAACATCGGTCCCACTGAATACACAAGTAGTAAGCACATTCACATAAAAATAATTAGGATTACAGTATATAAAATGCGTTAATTAAAATAGCAAATGCCTTACCTTATCACAGGCGATCCAAAGCCACTGCACATCATCTGCTACGCACACTATATTCCTCCAATATTTCACTCACTTCCTATATCACGCAACAGAAAATATTAATAAAATTCACTTAGCAACATTTTCATTTTTAATCAACAATACGTATAACAATTAAGAATAAAATTAATTGTGAGCACATTGTTATAATTAGAATACTGTTTTTATTCGTTTACAAATATGGGATTAATATAGAGCTGGCAGCAACAATATATACAACTCATCCTGTATGTATCGTAAATCCTAACTTGAGAAGACATCTCTGACGCAAACAATGAGACAAGAAATCAAATACTATATCCGACACATTTGGGGTTTATTGAACTTCAATGTTGGAAGATACCACCTTGTCGGTAGTACAAATGTAATATCCTTACAACACGCGGAACTTTTGCCAGGCATATCTAGGAATTTGGGAAGATTAATTGATATCCTTAATGTGCAATGTATGATTATGACGCATTGTTATGTACACGCAGACGGAACCAGGACAATCTATAGATGACATTTGCACTGTGTTTGGACAATTTGTTCGCAGAAAATAACCGTTTTTGTCTATGAATACTTGAGAACATGGAAGGTATGAGATATACATTTTATGCGCAAATATTATAATACAAATCATTGTTAGTTTGGTGGATGCGTGAAAGAAAGAAAAGGAGTAGATTTTTGCAGACGTCCGGATATAAAGCGAGAACTGAGAATACGCATCTATAACATCTATTTTCTTTGTGTTAATGATATCGATGAACTAAACGGGGAAACTAAAATACAACTGTTTGCAGTATAATTCGAAGTATAGTCAAGTGCAGAGGCGTACTCACGGGGTGTCCACCGGGTGCGGACTCCTCGCAAAAGTTCCTAAGTGAACATACATTTGCAGACTTTCTCATTAAATGTAGTTATTAACAGGGAAAATATTGATGTATCATCAATATAAATCTGATCTTACACTTCATCTGTACTCTGTCTGTATCATGTTTTTGTGAAAAAGTAAGTGGAATATTTATCGTGTTTTCGAATGCAGAATAATAGTATATAGACATAGTGGCTTGTAGTATTGGAACCTTGCCCCCCGAAGCTTGGATCCCTTAGAAGAAAAAAAAATGCATGCGCGCCTGGTGAAATGGTTAACGAATTCAGTTCACTCGATGAATCGACAGATAGTAATACACATTTCGACAGATCGACAGCATTCGACAGATACAGACATATGAAAGTAGCACAAGAATTAGGCGAAAGTCCGTGCGTTTCCTCAATTCACGTAGGAAACAACAGAAAATATCAACTACCATAAAATAATCCGTATATATATTTAATTTATTTGGAATAAAATAAATATAGAAACAACCTGTTCATACATAACTACGGTAAGTGCGTTAATTGCTAACGTAAGAACAAATATGAAACAAGGCACAAAATAAAAAAGAAAAATAAAGTTAAAGGGAATAAATATTTAGGCTTGATTGTCATTCGTATTAAGAAGCTGGGTAATAAAATGTTAAAATCTACAGAAAATTATGAAATTAAATCAGGATTTGAAATAAAAGTCTATACATTGGAAGTAGGCCAGGGAGTTTGCAAGGCAGATGTGTGCGACACGCGTTACTTTATAGATTCCCTTCATTGAACTATAGTAAGCAGTACGAAGATGGTACTTTGCGTATAATCACAGGAAGGATTGAAGTTAATTACCATGGTAATATAATTATTTATTGATAAGTATTTCCATGTTAAATTATGAAAATTATAAGCACAAGGAGGGTGAAAAAGTAGTGTGACCGACTTAGCAATGACTGAAACATAAAATAGAAAAGCGAATAAAAACAAATGCCTTTTGAGTTATGTGGAATAAAGTTTCTTCTAGCCAGTAAGGAAGAATAGGATCTGGTGCATTCATTGAATACCTGAAAAAAATCGTTTATCAAAATAGAAGGAAACACACTTATCGTTGTGGCAACTACGAACTTCTGTTTACCTCAGCCCGCCTCAGCAAGTGCTTTCTATCCGGTCCGCGCTCCGTAACCAAACTCAACGCTGCCTGCTAGCGAAAATTTCATTCTTCAGTATCGTTGAGTTTATTGCAGAAAGCAATGGCAGATACGGCATCAGCACCTGCAGCCCCGGCACAGGCTTCTCCTAAGAAGTCTGCAAAGCCTAAGAAACCAAAAACAACACCTTCTCATCCAAGAACATCAGAAATGGTGAACAACGCCATCAAGAATTTGAAGGAAAGGGGAGGAAGTTCACTGCAAGCTATTAAGAAATACATCTCTCAGAACTACAAAGTGGATGCCGAGAAGCTTGCTCCATTTATCAAGAAATACTTGAGAAGTGCAGTTGCTTCTGGGTCTTTGGTTCAGACCAAGGGAAAAGGTGCATCTGGATCGTTTAAGCTTAGTGCTTCATCGCTGAAGGAGAAGCCTGAAGGTGGATCTTCAACCAAGGCGAAACGATCAGCATCAAAGGAGAAGAAGCCTGCGAAAAAGCCAGCAGCTAAACGTCCCAAGAAGACTGGTGAAAAGAAAAAGGCTGCTGCTCCCAAACCTAAGAAATCACCATCTAAAGTGAAGAAGGCAAAAACTCCCAAGAAGCCAAAGGCCCCGAAGCCAAAGAAGGCTACAGCAAAACCGAAAAGTGCTAAGAAGGCTGCACCAAAGAAGAAGTAAATGTGTCAGTAAATCATCTGACATTTTAAAACGGCTCTTTTTAGAGCCATCAAATACTTTGAGAAGAGTAAAATTGTGCTTTTCCTATCATTATCACATGTTCATTCATAGCAATGTATAGTATACACGCAAGGGACTTTGAGTTTTCTTTTTAACCGAAGCACTTCTTGATGTAAGTGCTTTATAACAGAGGGGAATTGAGGGTGGGGAAAGAAAGCTTTCACGGGTGTCAAGAATGGTGTACTCGAAAAAAAATGGGGAACACATTACGTAATGTCAATTTGTGATCACTTACTTTTTCCTTGTTCCTATCTTCAAGTAGCGAAACAGTACAGAAAACGCACTTAATGCATTTGTTAGAAAAACTTTTGCAGGCTGACTGGGTTCGATTCTCGGTGGGAGCTCAAATGTTTCGCATTGCACGTTAATAAGTAGGTCCACGTTTGAAACAGCCTTGCTGCTGAAAGGGACACTAAACTAAAATCAACTCTTTTCAAGGCTGGGGTGAAAGAAATGTTCGAACTTATTACAACTCGTGAAAGTGAAGTAGACTATGTTTCAATTTAACGTCGTACTATTATGATTTTTATGATAAAGGAGACGGGTGATTACGCCTAATGAATGATGGAAATACTGGTGTAATGAGAAAGTGTTAGGAAAAGGGAACACGCTAATAACCACGGATACCGTCTTATAATTCGTAATATTGCTATAAAGAAAAATAGTAACACCAGCAGAAATGTAGGTGTACAATTGAACTGATGTTAAGTACAAACAGACACTTAAAGAAAGTTTAGTTTAACGTTTGCATTCAACAGCAGCGACCTCTGACAAAATAATATTACTTTTGCTACCTTGGAAGAAGTACATATTTCGCCTGCGAGTTCTATCAGATTAATAACGTTGAGAAGGGCAAACAGTGGTTGAATCGAAGTTAAGTTATGCAACATATGGCAAAATCGAACCCTTGACCACATAAAACGAAGATAATCAATCGGTAAACATAGGGGAAAACTAAAGAATATACTTGAAAGATAGGATGATATACGAAACGACAGGAAAACGAAGGTAGATGTATTAACTATGCAACATACGGCGTGAGAATTTAAAAAAAAAAGATAACAAGTATGGACAAGATCCTTGTTAGGATAACAGCATCTCTAAGTAGTGTATTGGTCCTAAAAAGGACCGTTTTTGAACTCAGTGCCAGAACTTCAAACTTAAGCACGTTCCCCACGGATGCGGCGAGCAAGCTGAATGTCCTTAGGCATGATTGTGACTCTCTTTGCGTGAATAGCACACAAGTTGGTGTCTTCGAAAAGCCCTACAAGGTAAGCTTCACTTGCCTCCTGTAAAGCCATGACAGCTGAGCTTTGGAAGCGAAGATCTGTCTTGAAATCTTGTGCAATTTCTCGGACGAGTCGTTGGAAGGGCAGCTTGCGGATGAGCAATTCAGTGCTCTTCTGGTAACGACGAATTTCTCGGAGAGCCACAGTACCAGGCCTGTAACGATGGGGCTTTTTCACTCCACCGGTAGCTGGAGCACTCTTTCTTGCAGCTTTGGTGGCAAGCTGCTTTCGAGGAGCTTTGCCTCCAGTAGATTTCCTAGCTGTCTGCTTGGTACGTGCCATTGCAACTGTCACGACTTGTTTCAAATAATTGCGCGCTGAATGAAGTCAAGTTATATAAAGAGCAAAACCGTTAAATCAAGCTATTTCTCATTGGATAAAGTCAGTCGAAAAGGACAGTTCTCATTGGCTTAGACACGTTTTGTGTTTTTCCTCCGTGCTTTCCCTGCATGATCGAAGGAACAAAACCACGAGTCTTGGGCTGCTTGGGCTCATTCTTGCGGAGGTACCCTAACATAACGGACGGTCGCGTTTATGGTTCTTCCTTCGTTTTCGCGGTATCTGCACAGATTTAGTGCCACTATATAGGATATCCCGCTGAAAACCTAGAGCTAAATCCTTTTACCAATACACTCAGTGGAATATCCTATCGCGACGATTATAGCGGAAAGTAGCATAGTGTAGTGATCAGTGTGTTCTGTTCGGATAAGAGAAGCGAGCCACACGTCTAATAGCGGAAAAAAAAATATATTTATACAAACGTGTATGACTGTACTACAACCTCGCAGACCGTCTGCTGTCTTGAGTCGCCTCGACCTTCCCAGCACTAAGATTCGCACTGGTACTGGTGTACGTACAGGCCTTGCCGACAGTCGGGGGTGACTCGAACCATCAGCGATCTGAGAGGTACTGCACCAAGACTAGAACACACCCGGAATTCAACTCTGGATACCTACTGGTGCGAACGAAGGGGTTTGATTTCCGTCTACACGCACGCACACCACATAACATATACTCATCACACTTCCCGCTTAAGGGGAGGACGTGATAGGGACTGACAAAGACCGGTCCACGGACCGCCCCCCCCAACTACCCCCAGACTTTAGTACAAGACGCAAAAACAAGTTAAACTAAATTACAAATAGTTTGGTATATATACACTTACAGACATATATATATATATATACATATATATATATATATATACATAATTCTTCTACAACAAAATGTCTACGTCACAATTATACAGACAGAGCAGTACATCCAATAGTAGATCTCCAGGCCGTCCCCACAACCTGCCTTCGCTAAAGAAGGAAAAGGAAACGAAGGCAAGCACGAAGAATTGGAAGCAACGAACATCAAGCACCTCTACTGCGACAGCAAGCACCAGCAAAACAACATGGCCATCGATAGATAGTCATCCCACACTACCCGCACAAGAAGTGAGAAGTCAAAGTTTCTGGGAGATACAGCACAGTGGGAAATCCATTCCCCAGAGGGAACAGGCTAAAGAAGAAGAGGCAGCTGTGTCCCCCCAAATGAGCACCAGAGCAAGCAAGCAACGAAGGACCACGGCCAGAATAAAAGATATCAGCAAGAACCTAACACAATACCCAAGTGACACCATTGCTAATGAGCGAGCGCTCCCCCACACATCAGAACTCAGGAGGCCGCGAACCCCAAGCACCCCTAGGAACAATACTGCCGAAAATGGCCCTGATAAGGCCCTCACACTAGGGAATCTAGGCCAGAAGCGTCCAAGGAAACAGGCGATCCAAACTAGACCCTGGTATTCGGACGAAGAAGTTGAAAATGACGGGAGACATCAAGAACGAAATAATAGAGCAAAAACCGACACGAACTACAAAGAAGCAGAACTGACAGAAAATTACACCAGCGACACCGAACCCTCATCAGAGGAAGACATTTCCCCTGACAGCGACTGCCCAGGCAGCCAGGGACCGAGCAGCGCTGCCGCAGTGAAAAACACGGGAGTGGCCAGCTCCGTGGCCAATGAAAGAACACCACTGCCCAGCTCACAGACCAATGAGAGGACTCCTGAGGCTAGCCCCTCGACCAATGAGAGGACTCCCCCAGAAAGCCCCTCGCCCAATGAGAGGACTTCAGCAGATGTAGTAGAAGAAGAAGAAGAGGAAAGGTTACTAGCCAATGAGAAACCACTCTCAAAGCCAATACCAAACACCACACCACAAAACAACCACAGCTCAGCTACGAACATCATACAACCAGTGATAATCTACAACATTAAGAGGGAGTTCCAAGACCCTATAACGCTGGAAAAATTCATTACAAACAGGCTAGCAAATATTGCAGTCAACGCATACAACATCAGTAGCGCAAACGGTCTCAGACTAAACTTCAAAACTAAAGAAGATAAAACACGTTTCCTTGCTATATACACACCTAAGGACTTCGGACCCAGCGCCGAATGGGACACTGACAATGAAAGACAACCGGCAAAACGCCCCAAGAATATGGACACTAGGGCCACTTTCACGTGTGTAATACGAGGTGTAAGCACGGAATCAAAAATCGAAGAAATTAAAGCACAGCTATCAGAAAGAGGCATTTCTTTCACCAACATTATCAGAATGAGAAATGACGCGGGGCCAATCCCACTCTTGCGTCTCTTCTCGAAAGACCCAACACAGATAAATACCCTTATCACACACGGAATATCCATTGGCTTTCACACATTTAAAGTCGAGCCCTCCAGAAACTCTGGGCGCCCAGCACCGTGCCCCAGATGCTATGAATATAACCACGATTACAGGTCATGCACAAAAGCACAAAAGTGCTACAAATGTGGGAATAATTATGATAGGAACCACACCTGCTCGCAAACAGGAAAGCGCCCACTGTGCGTTACCTGCAAAAAAGAGGGCCACAAAACTGGAGGGGCACAATGCCCGAGACGCCCTAAACACTCCAAAACTCTCGGAAAGCTAAAACTTCTAGTAACTGACACAAATGGCGCCCCACAGACCAACATCATGGAAGGGGAGAAACCCCCCTCTCCCCCCAGATCCGCACACAAGACAAATGCCACTCGGTCAGAAAGCGAAGAACCGGAGGCAAATCGAGAACATGAACCGAACAGTGACTTACACGCCACCATCAAACAAGAAATAGCTGAGGCCACACTAAAAATCAGAAAATGGGTTGCTGCAATTTTTGCGTTCCAAAACAACGACAAACTAACAGCGCTAAATGAAGCAATTAACACTGCGTCGGAACAATTTTTCGGTGACAGGCTAAACATTTTACTGTCAACCCACGGACATATCAACATCACCAATATCCCCTACACTAATTACCAGAAAGTGAACCACAGGAAAACCAAACTACAGGACCAACACATGCTACAAGAAGAACATGAAGACAGCACATAACGATACAAGTAGAGAAAGAAACCTAAACCAACTAAACATCCTATATGTGAACATACGGGGAATCAGAAACAAAATCAAGGCAATAAGCACCTACGCAGAGGACCACCAAATCGACGTCATCGTACTGAATGAAACGAAACTGACCTCCAACGTGAGACTGAACTCAGTGGGATACACAGCACACAGAGAGGACCGGGACACCCCTGATGGGGGCACTGCCATACTCGTAAGAAAGGACATCCCACACAGAGCCCTCACCCTCCCCGCTAAATACAGAAGCAAAATCACCACCCCGCTTGCCATAGAAATACAAGGGAAATATAAACTAACCATAGCAACCCTCTACAATTCCCCGGATACAAACATAGAGGACTCATTCCCACTCCTGAACTACCTGGCAAAATCACACAACATGATCCTAGCAGCGGATCTAAACAGCCAACACAGGCTCATGGGGGACCCCATTACCACCGAAAATGGCAAAAAATTCTTCCCGTATCTGGCAAATGCCTCATTAATGAAAGTTCATATCGATGGCCCCACCCGCAAAGGAAGCACTGGAGAAGTAGACACGAAACCGGACATAGTACTTAGCACCGTGGGGAACCTACGTATCCATAATCCGACCACCAAAAGAGATTTTGCCTTCAGGAGTGACCACGCCGGAATAGTAATTCAACTACAAAATGTGCCAATTACGCCTGTTCCGCACAAGAAATTCAAAATCTACAGAAAGGCAGATTGGGACGCCTACAAGACGGAAATAGAGGAGGCCGTCAAACATCTTCATCACATGGACACCCCTGAAGGCATAGACATACTAAATAATAATCTCACACAAATCATCCAAAAAGCAGATGAAAAGCATGTACCAACCGCCACCAGGAAAAACAACGGGGAAATACTTCCTATAGAAATAATACGGAAAATACGACTCAAAAGGCACTACTTACGACTACAGAATAACACACCCTCAGAAGCAATTAAAAATCAGATTAACAAACTGGGAAGAGAAATAACAAACGATATAAAAGCGTTCAGGCAGGCACGCTTTGAGATGTTCTGCGACGATCTTGCAGAAGCATACAGGACAAATCTGACCAAATTTTGGAAAATGCTCCAAAACAACAATAAAGACAAACATCACATGGAAAACAGCATCGATGGGGAACTTCTCTCCACGCCAACGGAAAAATGCGCATTCTTCCAGCACAAAATACAACAGAAATACACAGAATCCCCAATTACAGAAGGGGCACATCAGTACATACAGGAATGTGCAGAACGTATCAAGGCGACGTTAAGCCACCACAATGACCTCACTACACAGGTTGCGCACAGACAACCTAGGGGAGATCGTAGGGCGCTAGTGGCCCCCGTGGAAGTTAGCGAAATTCAGGCCGCCCTAAGGAAGAAGAAGAACACAGCCCCTGGCCCTGACCAAATCCAAGCCATACACATAAAGAAAGCACCACCAGCATTCCATGCCGCCCTTGCCCGGCTTTTCACTGCCACAATTAGAACTGGATACGTGCCATCAGCCTGGAAAACTGCCCACCTAATTCTGATCCCCAAGCCTGGAAAAGATGCGAAGAAGTCTGAAAACTACAGACCTATCTCATTAACTAACACCTTCTCCAAACTCATGGAAAAAATTCTAGTTAACAGACTTCATAGCTATTTACAGCAAAGCCACCAACTGTCAAACCAGCAGGCAGGCTTCAGACCGGGGCACTCCACAGTGGACCAGCTGGTGAGACTCAAAAATGACATAAATGAAGCCACTCTAAACAAGAAGAGGGGAGGAGCCATCTTCATGGACCTCAGCTCCGCGTTCGACACTGTATGGCACGACGGTCTGCTCGTCAAACTCTCAGATTTAGATCTACCCACCGCCATAGTCCGCTGGATTCACAACTTTCTTAGGGGCAGAAGCACGCGTGTCCTTATCGAAGGAGAACTATCACAAGAAATAAATCTAGAAAAAGGGGTCCCCCAGGGCTCTACAATTGCCCCCCTACTGTACATATTATATGTCAATGACACTCCTCTGAGGAAAGACTCTAAATGCACAATGGCCCTGTACGCAGACGACACGGCGTACTGGACCACGGCGGCCAATACAACACATATATTAAATAGATTCGGAAAAGAAATTCAAAATTTCAGCAACTGGTGCCACAAATGGAGGCTCACAATAAACCCAAAAAAGACTCAGATCCTCTTATGCTACCCAAACAGAAGGGGAACTAGAAGAGATCTCGATAAAACCATTATGCTGGGAAGGACACATATTTTCCCTTCCAAAACAGCTAAATACCTTGGTGTCACTTTCGACAGATTACTCAATCTCAACGGCCACATAAAAAACACCAAACGAAGAGCCAAAGTAGCTGCCCTAAAAACAAGAAACAAGATAAAAACTGCACCACTGACAACAAAAAACAAAATGCATATCTACAAAACCATCATCAGATCAATTCTACTATACGGACATCAAATCTACAGCAGGGCAAATATAGAAGCCCTCGCTAAGACTGAACGATACTGGCTGCGGCTAACTCTCAACCTTTTTCAAACACCAAAGGAAGAACTCTATCGGCAGGCGGGGATCAACCCACTACCCCTGGAAATCGCAAGACTGAATCACAGATATGCACAAAAAATCAGAAACTCCCCTATCTTCACCCAAAACTACTCGCCAAACTATCTTCAGCGCAGAGAAAGTAAAAGCCTAATTTCCTGCCTACTCCATGCGAGACGTTAGGTAGCACTTATACAAACATACAATCAATAAGAAGAACACAACATCTAACACTACTCCCCCCACAATGAAGAACACAATAGCAACAACCCACACCTCAGAACAAACACACACCTTTTCCCACACAGAAGAACTCAACATCACACTCACAAACAAGTAATACAACAATTTACACAACACAGTTTATGCCTTTTTTATATCTAAAGTAGGAGGAAAGAAATGTATTAAGAAAAGCAATAAAAAATAAATAAATAAAAAAAAAATAATAATAATAATAATAATAAAAAAAAAAAAAAAAAACATAGTAAGTACAACAGACAAAACGCAATGCACCACCACGAGAAACACTGGCAGACAAACCAAAGACAAATAAGACGTAAAGACCCAAAGACACATGACAATTTTACATAATGGATAGAGTAGCAACGGTGCTAATAAATCCTCCCTTCTCTTTGAAGGGGAACCTTCGGTTCAATGATGATGATGATGATGGCTGCTTGGGCTTGTATTTCTCGTGTGTGGTGAGCGAAGCAGTAACATATCGAAATGACAGGACGTGGAAAAGGAGGCAAGGGTCTTGGCAAAGGAGGTGCCAAGCGCCACCGTAAAGTTCTTCGTGACAACATCCAGGGTATCACCAAACCCGCTATTAGGCGTCTTGCTCGCCGTGGTGGTGTGAAGCGTATCTCTGGTCTCATTTATGAAGAGACCCGAGGAGTATTGAAAGTATTCCTGGAGAACGTAATCAGAGATGCTGTTACATACACAGAACACGCCAAGAGGAAGACAGTGACAGCTATGGATGTTGTGTATGCCTTGAAGAGGCAAGGAAGAACCCTGTACGGTTTCGGAGGTTAAGTTGGGGTTCCTCCTATTTTGGATATAAAATTGGCATAAACGGCTCTTTTCAGAGCCAACAAATTTATATAAAGGGAAAGATTTACTTTGTGCGATTTTCTGTTAGATTATAAGAATTCGTGTAACTACATTAAAGCCTTTTGATGCACACTAAATTACAGACGTAGAGAGATTAATTTGAGAAAATCATACGTTTTTTTTTACATTATGTACGTTCATGTATACGTATTCATATCATGTAGCAGTATTAATGCTGGAGAAGGGGTTCTGGTTGGAAATTGGCGATTTGTTGGAAGTAGCGAGCATGAGAGATGCGAAACTCAAGTCGGAATTTCTGTTCTGACAGTAGGATGTACGTATAGAGGCTTATACAACTTCTATACTGTGCTGTGAGGGGCGAATAATGCGTTAGAAACCTGAATCTTGTCCTTTATCTTGTTTACGTGGTCTTGGGTTCGATTTCTTTCTTTTGCGGTAGTGTCTATTGTGATTTACATGTAAATTAATGACACTTCGTAGCGGGTTACTAAAATAAAGAGTAATACAAATATGAGATGTAGGTTAATGCATTGTATACTTCACATTATTTACTAAAGAAAGGCAGTAGTTACAAGAAACCTAGGCTCGCTCGTTGGGCACAGTAGCAAATGAGTTCTGAGATCAGAGAATAAGAGTAGTTGCGTATTACAAACCATATACATATAACACATATCACACAAATATGAATATCGACCTTGCAAAGAATAAATCGTACTTAAGTGTGCATTTAATGTCATTACTATGTTGCAAAAGAAATTTAGGAAAGTTTTCTGATCCGCTCTGTTCATGATGTCATTGGGGCATAGTAATGAACAATAATAAATGTCGAGAACATATTGAACAGAGTAATTTCAGCCAAGCCAACGCAAGAGAGAAACATGAGTGCTTTAAGAATGTTGGAAATTCCTTTGTCTAGCATGAAGTACATGAGAATATGTGGTATGAGGTTTTCTTCCATTGCTGAGAATCTGGGCTCGACTGTCCTGTCCTCTGGGTAATATGCCCGATGTACGCAAATATCAAAAAAATGTAGCTAGCGACAATACAAAAGGTAATGATCTTATAATTAATAATGTAGTGGGAACTAAGCACATCGCTGTTTGGAGTATTCTAAAGTTAGTGTGACTTCCTATGGGCTTCAATTACGATCGACGACTACACATATACTAATTAATCGAATAGCAGCGAGAATTTCGAATGAAACTAAGCAACTATCTCAGACACTTTTGATGAGTCTGTATATCGAAAACAATTCATTTCAATCGTAAATCTCCTCTATAAAGGGGTTTGTGGCCCTCATAAGGGCCGATTTGTATGAGATATAGGTCTTACATTTATGCCTTCTTCTCAGTTTTCTTGGGCAGAAGTACAGCTTGAATGTTGGGCAAAACACCACCCTGAGCGATTGTAACTCCAGACAACAACTTGTTTAATTCCTCGTCGTTACGGATAGCTAACTGCAGATGACGTGGAATAATCCTAGTCTTCTTGTTGTCACGAGCAGCGTTGCCTGCCAACTCAAGAACTTCAGCTGCCAGGTATTCCATGACTGCAGCCAAATACACGGGAGCGCCAGCACCAACTCGTTCGGCATAGTTACCCTTTCGCAAAAGACGATGGATTCTGCCTACTGGGAATTGAAGGCCAGCCCTGCTGGAGCGGGACTTGCTCTTTCCCTTGACTTTTCCACCTTTGCCGCGACCAGACATTGTTCAATATTCTTTCGTAATAAGATGAGAGGAAAAATTGCGGCCTCCCATGAATCAAGTCAGTTTTGTTACTACTTCAAGCGTGCACCCGAGTGCATCAAATGAAAAGCAAGGCAGTTGGCGCGAATTGAAACACGTACTGTAATTTAAATGAAGTCGATAAATCGGCGGACACATCTAATTTTGCTGAACGAGTGAGTCATCATGCCACCAAAAACTAGCGGAAAGGCTGCAAAGAAGGCTGGTAAAGCCCAAAAGAATATCTCCAAGGGAGATAAGAAGAAGAAGAGGAGGAGGAAGGAGAGCTATGCCATTTACATCTACAAAGTTTTGAAGCAAGTGCATCCTGACACTGGCATATCTAGCAAAGCTATGAGTATCATGAACAGCTTTGTTAATGACATCTTCGAGCGTATTGCTGCTGAAGCTTCTCGTTTGGCCCATTACAATAAGCGGTCAACTATCACCAGCCGGGAAATCCAAACAGCTGTGCGCCTTCTTTTGCCTGGTGAACTTGCCAAGCACGCTGTAAGTGAGGGTACGAAGGCTGTTACCAAGTACACAAGCTCTAAGTAAAAATCTTCTTCAAGATTTTTCATTTCAAACGGTCCTTGTCAGGACCAACACATTATTCGAAAGAGTTAAATCACGAAATTTGCTTCATTCTGTTATGTAGAAACACGTTGAAATCCAATTTCTATATGCTGTTAGTAAAAAAGTAAAGCACATAGCGGAGATGTGTCGTGCTTGTATACGAAAGGCATTTACTCGCCGGAGATCTACACTTAGTCATAATAATTTACTTTTAAAAAGTGGTGTAATACATTCCGTGTTAAGTATAGTAGTAGGTGCACACGGATCGGAAATCAGGTTATTTTAATGTGCCGTGCAAATAAACAGGCTGTTAGTGTAAGAAATAGTGGGTATAACGCTTAGAATATCGATTAATCGCTATGAAATAATGTTGATAAATTATCTCTTGAAAGTACTATAAAATTAATGTTTCTAGTATTTTCGTACTTGAAGGATAATGAAATTTGAAAAAGAGATGCCAACAGCACCTGGTGTTCCCAGGCGGTCACCCATCCAAGTACTGACCAGGCCCGATGCTGCTTGACTTCGGTGATCGGACGAGAACCGGTATATTCAGCATGGTATGGCCGTTGGCGAATGCATATGGCTTCGAGTGAGTTATTGTAGCTACGTAGGTTTGTCGGTGAATACTCAAAAAGACCAGCGCGTGGAAAGCGTTGCTAATTGTTTTAAGTAATGCATGATTACGAAATTATCGTGGTGAACGATGTGAGAATATTCGTCTTTGTGAAAAACAAAATTAGAAAAAGTATACCAACAGCACCTGGTGTTCCCAGGCGGTCACCTATCCAAGTTGACCAGGCCCGATGCTGCTTGACTTCGGTGATCGGACGAGAACCGGTATATTCAGCATGGTATGGCCGTTGGCAACTACCTTTTCTTCAATGTCCTGTTAAGGAAGTATGTTTTAAGTAAGAATTGACATTATTAACTATAAAGGCAAGCATATTAACGTCGTTAACATTACTTGGAATATACTAATATTCGAATAAATATTTGAATGTTCGAATGATGAGTGATTCGGATGTTCATAGTGCCACTGTGTCCTATCGAGTTTACTATCACGAACCACGTATGAAATTGTATATAAATAAATAAAAATAAATCCTTTATTAAGTATTGATTACAGGAAAAAGGCAAACTTACATTCTTTAATGTACACAATGAAATGTATGAAAGATATTTTTAAGATATGTTTCACTTACCCTTTATAACGCAAGGTAGTTTTCAGTGTAGCATTCTCTTCAGCTGCGAGATAACGTAAGGCAGATGATCATTCAGTCGTGAAGCACTAAAATGTAATATACATTTTAACTATTATCGATAAGAATTATTTACTGCAGGGATGCAAATAAAGTGAGGCAAATTAGTAAATAAAAACCGATACTGTAACTGATAATATAATTAGTTGTATCTGTATTAGTTGTATATACAGTAATCGCACGATTATCCGCGGAGTTGGATGTTGGCATAATCGCGCATAATCAGCAGTATGAGCAGAAAAGGGAAATGAAATGAAATATTTAGATTTACGTCGCATACTTATACCGGTTACGCTAAAGGAGACGGTGATGATGAGTACTGAATGAAGAAAGTGGGAGGAAACGGGAGAAACCCGAGAAAACCCATGAGCACGGTCTTTATGCACGACAAAGTTCACACGGCACGAGCTGGGATTGAATCAGGGACCCCAAGCACCGGAGGCCAAAAAACGGACAAAAAGTCTTTCGTGCAACTTTCGTTTTCGGTAAAAAGTTTACACATAATTTAGAAAGAGTAGTTTTCTGGTCTTTTTATTTCACAAGTTGGTTCATGTCTATATTTTTTACATGCATAAAAAATTTTTCAACTCCCTTGCTTATTTCCTGTTAAAGACCTCTACCTCTGATTGTATTTTTTGCACATATTCTTATTGTTTTCAGACAACATTTCTAAAAGCGTAATTTATCGTCAGCAAGAAAAGAAAAGGAAAGCCTCGGATAGTGGAATGTGTACTGTATATATATATATATATATATATATATATATATATATATATATACGTATTAGTATATAGTTTTATTTTATACGTCTCCTATTATTACACAATGTGCAGATATTGTCAAAGCGCAAGTAAATATGTATAACTCCCCGTTCTGCACTTAATAACTTGAAAGAAGTTCGGGGAAGGTAGTGTAACAGAAAGTGCAAACAGAAATGAGGGTTTAAAGGCATTTAATATTATTCCGTAGTAGTATGATTTTTTGTAAAAAAAAAAATATATATATATATATATATATATATATATATATATATATATCTAAACATACATATTCAATGATATAGTAAGAGGTTAGCAGCACTGATAGAACTGCAGAAAGTACAAAACCGTTAATAAGAAAGAGAGAGAGATGGTGGCCGCTTTTGTGCTTTTCATTGGCTAATTCCGAATTGCGCGCGAATACGTACGAGATTTCTTTCTTTTTCCTCTTCGCAGCCCAGATGTTGCCAATTAGAAGTTTTTAGTACTACATTTGTATGAAAATGTTGCCTTTAAGAAATGTGGTTTGCATACAGAGAAAAGAGCAAAATGAATATTTACCTTAGTGGGCATGAAAAAAGACGAAACATTTTGCAAGATGGACACACGAACTTCCTTAATGCAGGCGTTCAGTACATTATTGTAAAGAAAAAAACACTAAAAAGAATTACTTCAATATCCCTAGCAACATTCAACAATTCATAGAGAAAAATCTTTATTTTGAGAACAATGGAAAACTATGTAATTGTAGATAACTACTAAATTTAATGATTAAGGAAAACGTTTAGGCCCGGCCCTTCAGAAAGAAAGTGCACAGAATATTCTCTCATGGAAGCAATTGCAAAATCAACATTTTGTTTGCAGTTATAATTAGAGGATCTATATACAGGGTGTTCGAAAAAGAATGTATCCTCTTGAAAGAAAATATTCTCTGGGCCCCTAATCCTTTATATACCGAAAGGAAGTTTGTATAGCATTTTTTCTTACCTTCGTTAGAAGAATTGAAAGTGACTACTATCGTGACACGGGAGATATTTAATCGATAGTCGAATTACTCACATACTCGAATGAACACGTCTCTTGTAAGGAGAGGAAAGGCTTCTGTGATCCGCTATCGCAGCTGTGTCATATCTGCAGAGAATGTTAGGACACAAACGTGATCTTTGAGAGCCTCGTGAAAAGAAGTCGCATAGTATCATGTGTGGAGACATCGGGGCCATCTGAAGAACGCTTCATCATTAGGACCAAGGGCGAGTTACGAAACACTCTGGGATATATTTATTAACATAACTTCTCGTCATTCTGCAAGTGTGGTGGAGCTCCATCCTATTGGAAAAGGAAACCTCGGGAGCCCTCTTCATGTGTAGGTATCGTTCACATCTGAAGCATGTGAAGATAGATTACTGTACTATCGTGTACCTAAAATCATTTTCTACGAATACGAACATGTCTACACTGAAGGCAGTGCAGCTCTTTTTCTCTTTTTTTTGGTCATGTATTGTAACGCGGGGCAATGCACACAATAACATGTAATGTTGTGTATCATCATAAAGGGCCAGGGCGATGATTGGATCTTGATGGACGTGGAGAACTGATAGGTGATGTGAGTGGTATTGTGATCTATGGTTGTATGTTTACTGATGAATGCATAAGGAGAGGTGAAGGGGTTGCCTTTTTTTTTATGTCGATCGGGAGGGAAGCGATTGGGAAACTTTTGACTTTGTTTTTCAACCGAATATATTGATTGAATAGGTCGCCGACAATTTTACGGGGCGTCACGTCGTTGCCTTTTTCATGTCGATCGCGAGCGAAGCGAGCGTTTTTTTTTTTTTTTTTTTTTTTTTTTTTTTTTTTTTTTTTACCGACAATATGTATTGAATCGGTTGCCAACACCTTTAGGGGCGCGTCACGTCCTTCTTTCTGTGCTGATCGCGAGCGAAGCGAGCGCGAAATTTTTGACTTTTTTTTTTTTTTTTTTTTTTTTTTTTACCCACAATATTTATTCAATCGGTCGCCAACACTTTTAGGGGTGCGTCACGTCCTCTTTTCTCTGCTGATCGCGAGCGAAGCGAGCGCGAAATTTTGACCTTTTTTTCTCTTTTTAATTCTTTTTTTTCTTTAAGAAAAAATATTGATTTCATAGGTCGCGAACATTTTTACGGGATGCAACATCGTTTATTTGTTTTTCCAACCGTCTTTCTGTCTTGAGCCCCCGCCAAGTTAACTTTATGGTGGACAAAAACTATGTGCGGTGGGTTACCGCGGGGTTCTCCCGTTTCCTCCCACTTTCTTCATTCCACCACCATTTCAATCATTTCTCATAATCAGCGCCTCTTTTAGCCTAAGCGGCATAACGTGGGACGTAAAACAAAGATTTCCTTTAGTTGCTTTCTGTCTTGATTACGAGCGCGAAATTTTTTACTTTTTTTTTCTTTCTTTTGATATTATTCATTTAATAGGACGGCAACACCTTTACGGGCCGCCGCGTCGTCGTTTACACTTCTTCAGCCCATATTCTTTCTGCTTGTTCGTTTTCCGGCATCTTGTTATCACCGCCCGCGGCAATGCCTATGTCTTTCATCGCTTTTTGAAGCAAATCTTTAATAAATATGCACTCTCACATTTGTACTAATATGCATACCACAGTGGATAGACTGTAACTAGGAAAGCAGAAGCCTGCATATCATATTATTTAACAGTTGAAAGTGAACTGTCATTTTAAGTTTGATTTTGATCAGATGAGTGCAGTTCAACTCGTCGACAATTGTGAAGATTCTCGAGGTTAGGGACCATCCATTTTGTGCTTTGTAATGAAAATGGCTGCAGCCAAACTTCTCTGATCTGAATGAAACTTGGCATGATGATACATCTTGACCTGCTCTACAAGTTTATTTAGTATTTTCCGTTGCGCAGGCTTTTGCTTCTCCAGGTTCTCCCATGGAACTGAGAAACGTATTCAGTCGAACTTCTGCGGTAAGTCAGTATATCATCCTGAGAAGTTTGATCGAGATAGCAGAGGTTCGACTATTCGTTTTTCAATTCCATGTGATATTACAACACGGTGAACTAAATTTATATAGAAACACTTTGATTTTGTTTTGTTTTTTGCTAGCATTAAACTGAGAAAATGTTATTCAATAGACAGAGAACACCACTCAAAGAAAAGTACATCATAAGAATATATATATGGTTGCTGTGGTTCTCGGTTTAATTTGCTAGTTAAGAAACTTGCTCTAAATAAGTACATCTTACAGGTGAAAAACTAAGCCAGGCGATAGAATTAAATATAAAGTTATACACTTTTATTTTACGTTTACTAGTGTTGGGTTACTACTGTAAAATAAGTCAGTATATATGAAAGATAACTGTATTAGGTACTATTTTCCACCGGCGGTGTATTCTTGCATAGTGTACTTAATGTTTACAAGCGGGGCGCTACTAGTATGGATGCATGACAAGTGCTATTGAAACTCGAAAACTAACTGGTTTCCACTACCCTTGCTTATACGTATACCCGCGTCGCCTTCGCTCCTGTTCACTTTGGACGCACATTCTTGCTATCGCTCAGGCCCCCAGCTTTCTCCTGTTTTGGCTCCCTTAAATAGTATTCGTGCTTTTTATTGGCCACCTGGCAAAGCACTTGTAATGATTTTACACCAGTAACTCTAAAATACATGTGTATTACTTTATTTAATTCTGTCGTCTGCAGAATTTTTTTTTTTTTCGTACAAATATGCCTTTTCATGCAGAACACTGAATTTTGCCTGTAAATTTTTGAGAATATGCTGTGACGAAACTTGAGCACCGTTCTTCTTTTCTTTCTTATCACGAGTCTTCTTTAGCCTAATGAGCACAATCATCACACGATAACGACTATTCTTTTCATTTAACTTGTAAACAAGTTGAACTAATAATAATAATTGATGTACAAAGGAGAAGTGTCCTACATATTTGAGGTAAAAAATAAAATAAATATACTTCTACTTCATCCGTGTTTACAAAGTTAAATGTTATCGATTTACAAAAAATGGTCACCTATCCACACACTGACCAGGCTCGACACTGCTTGACCATACATATTAAAACATCGGTCCCACTGAATACACAAGTAGTAAGCACATTCACATAAAAATAATTAGGATTACAGTATATAAAATGCGTTAATTAAAATAGCAAATGCCTTACCTTATCACAGGCGATCCAAAGCCACTGCACATCATCTGCTACGCACACTATATTCCTCCAATATTTCACTCACTTCCTATATCACGCAACAGAAAATATTAATAAAATTCACTTAGCAACATTTTCATTTTTAATCAACAATACGTATAACAATTAAGAATAAAATTAATTGTGAGCACATTGTTATAATTAGAATACTGTTTTTATTCGTTTACAAATATGGGATTAATATAGAGCTGGCAGCAACAATATATACAACTCATCCTGTATGTATCGTAAATCCTAACTTGAGAAGACATCTCTGACGCAAACAATGAGACAAGAAATCAAATACTATATCCGACACATTTGGGGTTTATTGAACTTCAATGTTGGAAGATACCACCTTGTCGGTAGTACAAATGTAATATCCTTACAACACGCGGAACTTTTGCCAGGCATATCTAGGAATTTGGGAAGATTAATTGATATCCTTAATGTGCAATGTATGATTATGACGCATTGTTATGTACACGCAGACGGAACCAGGACAATCTATAGATGACATTTGCACTGTGTTTGGACAATTTGTTCGCAGAAAATAACCGTTTTTGTCTATGAATACTTGAGAACATGGAAGGTATGAGATATACATTTTATGCGCAAATATTATAATACAAATCATTGTTAGTTTGGTGGATGCGTGAAAGAAAGAAAAGGAGTAGATTTTTGCAGACGTCCGGATATAAAGCGAGAACTGAGAATACGCATCTATAACATCTATTTTCTTTGTGTTAATGATATCGATGAACTAAACGGGGAAACTAAAATACAACTGTTTGCAGTATAATTCGAAGTATAGTCAAGTGCAGAGGCGTACTCACGGGGTGTCCACCGGGTGCGGACTCCTCGCAAAAGTTCCTAAGTGAACATACATTTGCAGACTTTCTCATTAAATGTAGTTATTAACAGGGAAAATATTGATGTATCATCAATATAAATCTGATCTTACACTTCATCTGTACTCTGTCTGTATCATGTTTTTGTGAAAAAGTAAGTGGAATATTTATCGTGTTTTCGAATGCAGAATAATAGTATATAGACATAGTGGCTTGTAGTATTGGAACCTTGCCCCCCGAAGCTTGGATCCCTTAGAAGAAAAAAAAATGCATGCGCGCCTGGTGAAATGGTTAACGAATTCAGTTCACTCGATGAATCGACAGATAGTAATACACATTTCGACAGATCGACAGCATTCGACAGATACAGACATATGAAAGTAGCACAAGAATTAGGCGAAAGTCCGTGCGTTTCCTCAATTCACGTAGGAAACAACAGAAAATATCAACTACCATAAAATAATCCGTATATATATTTAATTTATTTGGAATAAAATAAATATAGAAACAACCTGTTCATACATAACTACGGTAAGTGCGTTAATTGCTAACGTAAGAACAAATATGAAACAAGGCACAAAATAAAAAAGAAAAATAAAGTTAAAGGGAATAAATATTTAGGCTTGATTGTCATTCGTATTAAGAAGCTGGGTAATAAAATGTTAAAATCTACAGAAAATTATGAAATTAAATCAGGATTTGAAATAAAAGTCTATACATTGGAAGTAGGCCAGGGAGTTTGCAAGGCAGATGTGTGCGACACGCGTTACTTTATAGATTCCCTTCATTGAACTATAGTAAGCAGTACGAAGATGGTACTTTGCGTATAATCACAGGAAGGATTGAAGTTAATTACCATGGTAATATAATTATTTATTGATAAGTATTTCCATGTTAAATTATGAAAATTATAAGCACAAGGAGGGTGAAAAAGTAGTGTGACCGACTTAGCAATGACTGAAACATAAAATAGAAAAGCGAATAAAAACAAATGCCTTTTGAGTTATGTGGAATAAAGTTTCTTCTAGCCAGTAAGGAAGAATAGGATCTGGTGCATTCATTGAATACCTGAAAAAAATCGTTTATCAAAATAGAAGGAAACACACTTATCGTTGTGGCAACTACGAACTTCTGTTTACCTCAGCCCGCCTCAGCAAGTGCTTTCTATCCGGTCCGCGCTCCGTAACCAAACTCAACGCTGCCTGCTAGCGAAAATTTCATTCTTCAGTATCGTTGAGTTTATTGCAGAAAGCAATGGCAGATACGGCATCAGCACCTGCAGCCCCGGCACAGGCTTCTCCTAAGAAGTCTGCAAAGCCTAAGAAACCAAAAACAACACCTTCTCATCCAAGAACATCAGAAATGGTGAACAACGCCATCAAGAATTTGAAGGAAAGGGGAGGAAGTTCACTGCAAGCTATTAAGAAATACATCTCTCAGAACTACAAAGTGGATGCCGAGAAGCTTGCTCCATTTATCAAGAAATACTTGAGAAGTGCAGTTGCTTCTGGGTCTTTGGTTCAGACCAAGGGAAAAGGTGCATCTGGATCGTTTAAGCTTAGTGCTTCATCGCTGAAGGAGAAGCCTGAAGGTGGATCTTCAACCAAGGCGAAACGATCAGCATCAAAGGAGAAGAAGCCTGCGAAAAAGCCAGCAGCTAAACGTCCCAAGAAGACTGGTGAAAAGAAAAAGGCTGCTGCTCCCAAACCTAAGAAATCACCATCTAAAGTGAAGAAGGCAAAAACTCCCAAGAAGCCAAAGGCCCCGAAGCCAAAGAAGGCTACAGCAAAACCGAAAAGTGCTAAGAAGGCTGCACCAAAGAAGAAGTAAATGTGTCAGTAAATCATCTGACATTTTAAAACGGCTCTTTTTAGAGCCATCAAATACTTTGAGAAGAGTAAAATTGTGCTTTTCCTATCATTATCACATGTTCATTCATAGCAATGTATAGTATACACGCAAGGGACTTTGAGTTTTCTTTTTAACCGAAGCACTTCTTGATGTAAGTGCTTTATAACAGAGGGGAATTGAGGGTGGGGAAAGAAAGCTTTCACGGGTGTCAAGAATGGTGTACTCGAAAAAAAATGGGGAACACATTACGTAATGTCAATTTGTGATCACTTACTTTTTCCTTGTTCCTATCTTCAAGTAGCGAAACAGTACAGAAAACGCACTTAATGCATTTGTTAGAAAAACTTTTGCAGGCTGACTGGGTTCGATTCTCGGTGGGAGCTCAAATGTTTCGCATTGCACGTTAATAAGTAGGTCCACGTTTGAAACAGCCTTGCTGCTGAAAGGGACACTAAACTAAAATCAACTCTTTTCAAGGCTGGGGTGAAAGAAATGTTCGAACTTATTACAACTCGTGAAAGTGAAGTAGACTATGTTTCAATTTAACGTCGTACTATTATGATTTTTATGATAAAGGAGACGGGTGATTACGCCTAATGAATGATGGAAATACTGGTGTAATGAGAAAGTGTTAGGAAAAGGGAACACGCTAATAACCACGGATACCGTCTTATAATTCGTAATATTGCTATAAAGAAAAATAGTAACACCAGCAGAAATGTAGGTGTACAATTGAACTGATGTTAAGTACAAACAGACACTTAAAGAAAGTTTAGTTTAACGTTTGCATTCAACAGCAGCGACCTCTGACAAAATAATATTACTTTTGCTACCTTGGAAGAAGTACATATTTCGCCTGCGAGTTCTATCAGATTAATAACGTTGAGAAGGGCAAACAGTGGTTGAATCGAAGTTAAGTTATGCAACATATGGCAAAATCGAACCCTTGACCACATAAAACGAAGATAATCAATCGGTAAACATAGGGGAAAACTAAAGAATATACTTGAAAGATAGGATGATATACGAAACGACAGGAAAACGAAGGTAGATGTATTAACTATGCAACATACGGCGTGAGAATTTAAAAAAAAAAGATAACAAGTATGGACAAGATCCTTGTTAGGATAACAGCATCTCTAAGTAGTGTATTGGTCCTAAAAAGGACCGTTTTTGAACTCAGTGCCAGAACTTCAAACTTAAGCACGTTCCCCACGGATGCGGCGAGCAAGCTGAATGTCCTTAGGCATGATTGTGACTCTCTTTGCGTGAATAGCACACAAGTTGGTGTCTTCGAAAAGCCCTACAAGGTAAGCTTCACTTGCCTCCTGTAAAGCCATGACAGCTGAGCTTTGGAAGCGAAGATCTGTCTTGAAATCTTGTGCAATTTCTCGGACGAGTCGTTGGAAGGGCAGCTTGCGGATGAGCAATTCAGTGCTCTTCTGGTAACGACGAATTTCTCGGAGAGCCACAGTACCAGGCCTGTAACGATGGGGCTTTTTCACTCCACCGGTAGCTGGAGCACTCTTTCTTGCAGCTTTGGTGGCAAGCTGCTTTCGAGGAGCTTTGCCTCCAGTAGATTTCCTAGCTGTCTGCTTGGTACGTGCCATTGCAACTGTCACGACTTGTTTCAAATAATTGCGCGCTGAATGAAGTCAAGTTATATAAAGAGCAAAACCGTTAAATCAAGCTATTTCTCATTGGATAAAGTCAGTCGAAAAGGACAGTTCTCATTGGCTTAGACACGTTTTGTGTTTTTCCTCCGTGCTTTCCCTGCATGATCGAAGGAACAAAACCACGAGTCTTGGGCTGCTTGGGCTTGTATTTCTCGTGTGTGGTGAGCGAAGCAGTAACATATCGAAATGACAGGACGTGGAAAAGGAGGCAAGGGTCTTGGCAAAGGAGGTGCCAAGCGCCACCGTAAAGTTCTTCGTGACAACATCCAGGGTATCACCAAACCCGCTATTAGGCGTCTTGCTCGCCGTGGTGGTGTGAAGCGTATCTCTGGTCTCATTTATGAAGAGACCCGAGGAGTATTGAAAGTATTCCTGGAGAACGTAATCAGAGATGCTGTTACATACACAGAACACGCCAAGAGGAAGACAGTGACAGCTATGGATGTTGTGTATGCCTTGAAGAGGCAAGGAAGAACCCTGTACGGTTTCGGAGGTTAAGTTGGGGTTCCTCCTATTTTGGATATAAAATTGGCATAAACGGCTCTTTTCAGAGCCAACAAATTTATATAAAGGGAAAGATTTACTTTGTGCGATTTTCTGTTAGATTATAAGAATTCGTGTAACTACATTAAAGCCTTTTGATGCACACTAAATTACAGACGTAGAGAGATTAATTTGAGAAAATCATACGTTTTTTTTTACATTATGTACGTTCATGTATACGTATTCATATCATGTAGCAGTATTAATGCTGGAGAAGGGGTTCTGGTTGGAAATTGGCGATTTGTTGGAAGTAGCGAGCATGAGAGATGCGAAACGCAAGTCGGAATTTCTGTTCTGACAGTAGGATGTACGTATAGAGGCTTATACAACTTCTATACTGTGCTGTGAGGGGCGAATAATGCGTTAGAAACCTGAATCTTGTCCTTTATCTTGTTTACGTGGTCTTGGGTTCGATTTCTTTCTTTTGCGGTAGTGTCTATTGTGATTTACATGTAAATTAATGACACTTCGTAGCGGGTTACTAAAATAAAGAGTAATACAAATATGAGATGTAGGTTAATGCATTGTATACTTCACATTATTTACTAAAGAAAGGCAGTAGTTACAAGAAACCTAGGCTCGCTCGTTGGGCACAGTAGCAAATGAGTTCTGAGATCAGAGAATAAGAGTAGTTGCGTATTACAAACCATATACATATAACACATATCACACAAATATGAATATCGACCTTGCAAAGAATAAATCGTACTTAAGTGTGCATTTAATGTCATTACTATGTTGCAAAAGAAATTTAGGAAAGTTTTCTGATCCGCTCTGTTCATGATGTCATTGGGGCATAGTAATGAACAATAATAAATGTCGAGAACATATTGAACAGAGTAATTTCAGCCAAGCCAACGCAAGAGAGAAACATGAGTGCTTTAAGAATGTTGGAAATTCCTTTGTCTAGCATGAAGTACATGAGAATATGTGGTATGAGGTTTTCTTCCATTGCTGAGAATCTGGGCTCGACTGTCCTGTCCTCTGGGTAATATGAGCCCGATGTACGCAAATATCAAAAAAATGTAGCTAGCGACAATACAAAAGGTAATGATCTTATAATTAATAATGTAGTGGGAACTAAGCACATCGCTGTTTGGAGTATTCTAAAGTTAGTGTGACTTCCTATGGGCTTCAATTACGATCGACGACTACACATATACTAATTAATCGAATAGCAGCGAGAATTTCGAATGAAACTAAGCAACTATCTCAGACACTTTTGATGAGTCTGTATATCGAAAACAATTCATTTCAATCGTAAATCTCCTCTATAAAGGGGTTTGTGGCCCTCATAAGGGCCGATTTGTATGAGATATAGGTCTTACATTTATGCCTTCTTCTCAGTTTTCTTGGGCAGAAGTACAGCTTGAATGTTGGGCAAAACACCACCCTGAGCGATTGTAACTCCAGACAACAACTTGTTTAATTCCTCGTCGTTACGGATAGCTAACTGCAGATGACGTGGAATAATCCTAGTCTTCTTGTTGTCACGAGCAGCGTTGCCTGCCAACTCAAGAACTTCAGCTGCCAGGTATTCCATGACTGCAGCCAAATACACGGGAGCGCCAGCACCAACTCGTTCGGCATAGTTACCCTTTCGCAAAAGACGATGGATTCTGCCTACTGGGAATTGAAGGCCAGCCCTGCTGGAGCGGGACTTGCTCTTTCCCTTGACTTTTCCACCTTTGCCGCGACCAGACATTGTTCAATATTCTTTCGTAATAAGATGAGAGGAAAAATTGCGGCCTCCCATGAATCAAGTCAGTTTTGTTACTACTTCAAGCGTGCACCCGAGTGCATCAAATGAAAAGCAAGGCAGTTGGCGCGAATTGAAACACGTACTGTAATTTAAATGAAGTCGATAAATCGGCGGACACATCTAATTTTGCTGAACGAGTGAGTCATCATGCCACCAAAAACTAGCGGAAAGGCTGCAAAGAAGGCTGGTAAAGCCCAAAAGAATATCTCCAAGGGAGATAAGAAGAAGAAGAGGAGGAGGAAGGAGAGCTATGCCATTTACATCTACAAAGTTTTGAAGCAAGTGCATCCTGACACTGGCATATCTAGCAAAGCTATGAGTATCATGAACAGCTTTGTTAATGACATCTTCGAGCGTATTGCTGCTGAAGCTTCTCGTTTGGCCCATTACAATAAGCGGTCAACTATCACCAGCCGGGAAATCCAAACAGCTGTGCGCCTTCTTTTGCCTGGTGAACTTGCCAAGCACGCTGTAAGTGAGGGTACGAAGGCTGTTACCAAGTACACAAGCTCTAAGTAAAAATCTTCTTCAAGATTTTTCATTTCAAACGGTCCTTGTCAGGACCAACACATTATTCGAAAGAGTTAAATCACGAAATTTGCTTCATTCTGTTATGTAGAAACACGTTGAAATCCAATTTCTATATGCTGTTAGTAAAAAAGTAAAGCACATAGCGGAGATGTGTCGTGCTTGTATACGAAAGGCATTTACTCGCCGGAGATCTACACTTAGTCATAATAATTTACTTTTAAAAAGTGGTAATACATTCCGTGTTAAGTATAGTAGTAGGTGCACACGGATCGGAAATCAGGTTATTTTAATGTGCCGTGCAAATAAACAGGCTGTTAGTGTAAGAAATAGTGGGTATAACGCTTAGAATATCGATTAATCGCTATGAAATAATGTTGATAAATTATCTCTTGAAAGTACTATAAAATTAATGTTTCTAGTATTTTCGTACTTGAAGGATAATGAAATTTGAAAAAGAGATGCCAACAGCACCTGGTGTTCCCAGGCGGTCACCCATCCAAGTACTGACCAGGCCCGATGCTGCTTGACTTCGGTGATCGGACGAGAACCGGTATATTCAGCATGGTATGGCCGTTGGCGAATGCATATGGCTTCGAGTGAGTTATTGTAGCTACGTAGGTTTGTCGGTGAATACTCAAAAAGACCAGCGCGTGGAAAGCGTTGCTAATTGTTTTAAGTAATGCATGATTACGAAATTATCGTGGTGAACGATGTGAGAATATTCGTCTTTGTGAAAAACAAAATTAGAAAAAGTATACCAACAGCACCTGGTGTTCCCAGGCGGTCACCCATCCAAGTACTGACCAGGCCCGATGCTGCTTGACTTCGGTGATCGGACGAGAACCGGTATATTCAGCATGGTATGGCCGTTGGCAACTACCTTTTCTTCAATGTCCTGTTAAGGAAGTATGTTTTAAGTAAGAATTGACATTATTAACTATAAAGGCAAGCATATTAACGTCGTTAACATTACTTGGAATATACTAATATTCGAATAAATATTTGAATGTTCGAATGATGAGTGATTCGGATGTTCATAGTGCCACTGTGTCCTATCGAGTTTACTATCACGAACCACGTATGAAATTGTATATAAATAAATAAAAATAAATCCTTTATTAAGTATTGATTACAGGAAAAAGGCAAACTTACATTCTTTAATGTACACAATGAAATGTATGAAAGATATTTTTAAGATATGTTTCACTTACCCTTTATAACGCAAGGTAGTTTTCAGTGTAGCATTCTCTTCAGCTGCGAGATAACGTAAGGCAGATGATCATTCAGTCGTGAAGCACTAAAATGTAATATACATTTTAACTATTATCGATAAGAATTATTTACTGCAGGGATGCAAATAAAGTGAGGCAAATTAGTAAATAAAAACCGATACTGTAACTGATAATATAATTAGTTGTATCTGTATTAGTTGTATATACAGTAATCGCACGATTATCCGCGGAGTTGGATGTTGGCATAATCGCGCATAATCAGCAGTATGAGCAGAAAAGGGAAATGAAATGAAATATTTAGATTTACGTCGCATACTTATACCGGTTACGCTAAAGGAGACGGTGATGATGAGTACTGAATGAAGAAAGTGGGAGGAAACGGGAGAAACCCGAGAAAACCCATGAGCACGGTCTTTATGCACGACAAAGTTCACACGGCACGAGCTGGGATTGAATCAGGGACCCCAAGCACCGGAGGCCAAAAAACGGACAAAAAGTCTTTCGTGCAACTTTCGTTTTCGGTAAAAAGTTTACACATAATTTAGAAAGAGTAGTTTTCTGGTCTTTTTATTTCACAAGTTGGTTCATGTCTATATTTTTTACATGCATAAAAAATTTTTCAACTCCCTTGCTTATTTCCTGTTAAAGACCTCTACCTCTGATTGTATTTTTTGCACATATTCTTATTGTTTTCAGACAACATTTCTAAAAGCGTAATTTATCGTCAGCAAGAAAAGAAAAGGAAAGCCTCGGATAGTGGAATGTGTACTGTATATATATATATATATATATATATATATATATATATATATACGTATTAGTATATAGTTTTATTTTATACGTCTCCTATTATTACACAATGTGCAGATATTGTCAAAGCGCAAGTAAATATGTATAACTCCCCGTTCTGCACTTAATAACTTGAAAGAAGTTCGGGGAAGGTAGTGTAACAGAAAGTGCAAACAGAAATGAGGGTTTAAAGGCATTTAATATTATTCCGTAGTAGTATGATTTTTTGTAAAAAAAAAAATATATATATATATATATATATATATATATATATATATATATCTAAACATACATATTCAATGATATAGTAAGAGGTTAGCAGCACTGATAGAACTGCAGAAAGTACAAAACCGTTAATAAGAAAGAGAGAGAGATGGTGGCCGCTTTTGTGCTTTTCATTGGCTAATTCCGAATTGCGCGCGAATACGTACGAGATTTCTTTCTTTTTCCTCTTCGCAGCCCAGATGTTGCCAATTAGAAGTTTTTAGTACTACATTTGTATGAAAATGTTGCCTTTAAGAAATGTGGTTTGCATACAGAGAAAAGAGCAAAATGAATATTTACCTTAGTGGGCATGAAAAAAGACGAAACATTTTGCAAGATGGACACACGAACTTCCTTAATGCAGGCGTTCAGTACATTATTGTAAAGAAAAAAACACTAAAAAGAATTACTTCAATATCCCTAGCAACATTCAACAATTCATAGAGAAAAATCTTTATTTTGAGAACAATGGAAAACTATGTAATTGTAGATAACTACTAAATTTAATGATTAAGGAAAACGTTTAGGCCCGGCCCTTCAGAAAGAAAGTGCACAGAATATTCTCTCATGGAAGCAATTGCAAAATCAACATTTTGTTTGCAGTTATAATTAGAGGATCTATATACAGGGTGTTCGAAAAAGAATGTATCCTCTTGAAAGAAAATATTCTCTGGGCCCCTAATCCTTTATATACCGAAAGGAAGTTTGTATAGCATTTTTTCTTACCTTCGTTAGAAGAATTGAAAGTGACTACTATCGTGACACGGGAGATATTTAATCGATAGTCGAATTACTCACATACTCGAATGAACACGTCTCTTGTAAGGAGAGGAAAGGCTTCTGTGATCCGCTATCGCAGCTGTGTCATATCTGCAGAGAATGTTAGGACACAAACGTGATCTTTGAGAGCCTCGTGAAAAGAAGTCGCATAGTATCATGTGTGGAGACATCGGGGCCATCTGAAGAACGCTTCATCATTAGGACCAAGGGCGAGTTACGAAACACTCTGGGATATATTTATTAACATAACTTCTCGTCATTCTGCAAGTGTGGTGGAGCTCCATCCTATTGGAAAAGGAAACCTCGGGAGCCCTCTTCATGTGTAGGTATCGTTCACATCTGAAGCATGTGAAGATAGATTACTGTACTATCGTGTACCTAAAATCATTTTCTACGAATACGAACATGTCTACACTGAAGGCAGTGCAGCTCTTTTTCTCTTTTTTTTGGTCATGTATTGTAACGCGGGGCAATGCACACAATAACATGTAATGTTGTGTATCATCATAAAGGGCCAGGGCGATGATTGGATCTTGATGGACGTGGAGAACTGATAGGTGATGTGAGTGGTATTGTGATCTATGGTTGTATGTTTACTGATGAATGCATAAGGAGAGGTGAAGGGGTTGCCTTTTTTTTTATGTCGATCGGGAGGGAAGCGATTGGGAAACTTTTGACTTTGTTTTTCAACCGAATATATTGATTGAATAGGTCGCCGACAATTTTACGGGGCGTCACGTCGTTGCCTTTTTCATGTCGATCGCGAGCGAAGCGAGCGTTTTTTTTTTTTTTTTTTTTTTTTTTTTTTTTTTTTTTTTACCGACAATATGTATTGAATCGGTTGCCAACACCTTTAGGGGCGCGTCACGTCCTTCTTTCTGTGCTGATCGCGAGCGAAGCGAGCGCGAAATTTTTGACTTTTTTTTTTTTTTTTTTTTTTTTTTTACCCACAATATTTATTCAATCGGTCGCCAACACTTTTAGGGGTGCGTCACGTCCTCTTTTCTCTGCTGATCGCGAGCGAAGCGAGCGCGAAATTTTGACCTTTTTTTCTCTTTTTAATTCTTTTTTTTCTTTAAGAAAAAATATTGATTTCATAGGTCGCGAACATTTTTACGGGATGCAACATCGTTTATTTGTTTTTCCAACCGTCTTTCTGTCTTGAGCCCCCGCCAAGTTAACTTTATGGTGGACAAAAACTATGTGCGGTGGGTTACCGCGGGGTTCTCCCGTTTCCTCCCACTTTCTTCATTCCACCACCATTTCAATCATTTCTCATAATCAGCGCCTCTTTTAGCCTAAGCGGCATAACGTGGGACGTAAAACAAAGATTTCCTTTAGTTGCTTTCTGTCTTGATTACGAGCGCGAAATTTTTTACTTTTTTTTTCTTTCTTTTGATATTATTCATTTAATAGGACGGCAACACCTTTACGGGCCGCCGCGTCGTCGTTTACACTTCTTCAGCCCATATTCTTTCTGCTTGTTCGTTTTCCGGCATCTTGTTATCACCGCCCGCGGCAATGCCTATGTCTTTCATCGCTTTTTGAAGCAAATCTTTAATAAATATGCACTCTCACATTTGTACTAATATGCATACCACAGTGGATAGACTGTAACTAGGAAAGCAGAAGCCTGCATATCATATTATTTAACAGTTGAAAGTGAACTGTCATTTTAAGTTTGATTTTGATCAGATGAGTGCAGTTCAACTCGTCGACAATTGTGAAGATTCTCGAGGTTAGGGACCATCCATTTTGTGCTTTGTAATGAAAATGGCTGCAGCCAAACTTCTCTGATCTGAATGAAACTTGGCATGATGATACATCTTGACCTGCTCTACAAGTTTATTTAGTATTTTCCGTTGCGCAGGCTTTTGCTTCTCCAGGTTCTCCCATGGAACTGAGAAACGTATTCAGTCGAACTTCTGCGGTAAGTCAGTATATCATCCTGAGAAGTTTGATCGAGATAGCAGAGGTTCGACTATTCGTTTTTCAATTCCATGTGATATTACAACACGGTGAACTAAATTTATATAGAAACACTTTGATTTTGTTTTGTTTTTTGCTAGCATTAAACTGAGAAAATGTTATTCAATAGACAGAGAACACCACTCAAAGAAAAGTACATCATAAGAATATATATATGGTTGCTGTGGTTCTCGGTTTAATTTGCTAGTTAAGAAACTTGCTCTAAATAAGTACATCTTACAGGTGAAAAACTAAGCCAGGCGATAGAATTAAATATAAAGTTATACACTTTTATTTTACGTTTACTAGTGTTGGGTTACTACTGTAAAATAAGTCAGTATATATGAAAGATAACTGTATTAGGTACTATTTTCCACCGGCGGTGTATTCTTGCATAGTGTACTTAATGTTTACAAGCGGGGCGCTACTAGTATGGATGCATGACAAGTGCTATTGAAACTCGAAAACTAACTGGTTTCCACTACCCTTGCTTATACGTATACCCGCGTCGCCTTCGCTCCTGTTCACTTTGGACGCACATTCTTGCTATCGCTCAGGCCCCCAGCTTTCTCCTGTTTTGGCTCCCTTAAATAGTATTCGTGCTTTTTATTGGCCACCTGGCAAAGCACTTGTAATGATTTTACACCAGTAACTCTAAAATACATGTGTATTACTTTATTTAATTCTGTCGTCTGCAGAATTTTTTTTTTTTTCGTACAAATATGCCTTTTCATGCAGAACACTGAATTTTGCCTGTAAATTTTTGAGAATATGCTGTGACGAAACTTGAGCACCGTTCTTCTTTTCTTTCTTATCACGAGTCTTCTTTAGCCTAATGAGCACAATCATCACACGATAACGACTATTCTTTTCATTTAACTTGTAAACAAGTTGAACTAATAATAATAATTGATGTACAAAGGAGAAGTGTCCTACATATTTGAGGTAAAAAATAAAATAAATATACTTCTACTTCATCCGTGTTTACAAAGTTAAATGTTATCGATTTACAAAAAATGGTCACCTATCCACACACTGACCAGGCTCGACACTGCTTGACCATACATATTAAAACATCGGTCCCACTGAATACACAAGTAGTAAGCACATTCACATAAAAATAATTAGGATTACAGTATATAAAATGCGTTAATTAAAATAGCAAATGCCTTACCTTATCACAGGCGATCCAAAGCCACTGCACATCATCTGCTACGCACACTATATTCCTCCAATATTTCACTCACTTCCTATATCACGCAACAGAAAATATTAATAAAATTCACTTAGCAACATTTTCATTTTTAATCAACAATACGTATAACAATTAAGAATAAAATTAATTGTGAGCACATTGTTATAATTAGAATACTGTTTTTATTCGTTTACAAATATGGGATTAATATAGAGCTGGCAGCAACAATATATACAACTCATCCTGTATGTATCGTAAATCCTAACTTGAGAAGACATCTCTGACGCAAACAATGAGACAAGAAATCAAATACTATATCCGACACATTTGGGGTTTATTGAACTTCAATGTTGGAAGATACCACCTTGTCGGTAGTACAAATGTAATATCCTTACAACACGCGGAACTTTTGCCAGGCATATCTAGGAATTTGGGAAGATTAATTGATATCCTTAATGTGCAATGTATGATTATGACGCATTGTTATGTACACGCAGACGGAACCAGGACAATCTATAGATGACATTTGCACTGTGTTTGGACAATTTGTTCGCAGAAAATAACCGTTTTTGTCTATGAATACTTGAGAACATGGAAGGTATGAGATATACATTTTATGCGCAAATATTATAATACAAATCATTGTTAGTTTGGTGGATGCGTGAAAGAAAGAAAAGGAGTAGATTTTTGCAGACGTCCGGATATAAAGCGAGAACTGAGAATACGCATCTATAACATCTATTTTCTTTGTGTTAATGATATCGATGAACTAAACGGGGAAACTAAAATACAACTGTTTGCAGTATAATTCGAAGTATAGTCAAGTGCAGAGGCGTACTCACGGGGTGTCCACCGGGTGCGGACTCCTCGCAAAAGTTCCTAAGTGAACATACATTTGCAGACTTTCTCATTAAATGTAGTTATTAACAGGGAAAATATTGATGTATCATCAATATAAATCTGATCTTACACTTCATCTGTACTCTGTCTGTATCATGTTTTTGTGAAAAAGTAAGTGGAATATTTATCGTGTTTTCGAATGCAGAATAATAGTATATAGACATAGTGGCTTGTAGTATTGGAACCTTGCCCCCCGAAGCTTGGATCCCTTAGAAGAAAAAAAAATGCATGCGCGCCTGGTGAAATGGTTAACGAATTCAGTTCACTCGATGAATCGACAGATAGTAATACACATTTCGACAGATCGACAGCATTCGACAGATACAGACATATGAAAGTAGCACAAGAATTAGGCGAAAGTCCGTGCGTTTCCTCAATTCACGTAGGAAACAACAGAAAATATCAACTACCATAAAATAATCCGTATATATATTTAATTTATTTGGAATAAAATAAATATAGAAACAACCTGTTCATACATAACTACGGTAAGTGCGTTAATTGCTAACGTAAGAACAAATATGAAACAAGGCACAAAATAAAAAAGAAAAATAAAGTTAAAGGGAATAAATATTTAGGCTTGATTGTCATTCGTATTAAGAAGCTGGGTAATAAAATGTTAAAATCTACAGAAAATTATGAAATTAAATCAGGATTTGAAATAAAAGTCTATACATTGGAAGTAGGCCAGGGAGTTTGCAAGGCAGATGTGTGCGACACGCGTTACTTTATAGATTCCCTTCATTGAACTATAGTAAGCAGTACGAAGATGGTACTTTGCGTATAATCACAGGAAGGATTGAAGTTAATTACCATGGTAATATAATTATTTATTGATAAGTATTTCCATGTTAAATTATGAAAATTATAAGCACAAGGAGGGTGAAAAAGTAGTGTGACCGACTTAGCAATGACTGAAACATAAAATAGAAAAGCGAATAAAAACAAATGCCTTTTGAGTTATGTGGAATAAAGTTTCTTCTAGCCAGTAAGGAAGAATAGGATCTGGTGCATTCATTGAATACCTGAAAAAAATCGTTTATCAAAATAGAAGGAAACACACTTATCGTTGTGGCAACTACGAACTTCTGTTTACCTCAGCCCGCCTCAGCAAGTGCTTTCTATCCGGTCCGCGCTCCGTAACCAAACTCAACGCTGCCTGCTAGCGAAAATTTCATTCTTCAGTATCGTTGAGTTTATTGCAGAAAGCAATGGCAGATACGGCATCAGCACCTGCAGCCCCGGCACAGGCTTCTCCTAAGAAGTCTGCAAAGCCTAAGAAACCAAAAACAACACCTTCTCATCCAAGAACATCAGAAATGGTGAACAACGCCATCAAGAATTTGAAGGAAAGGGGAGGAAGTTCACTGCAAGCTATTAAGAAATACATCTCTCAGAACTACAAAGTGGATGCCGAGAAGCTTGCTCCATTTATCAAGAAATACTTGAGAAGTGCAGTTGCTTCTGGGTCTTTGGTTCAGACCAAGGGAAAAGGTGCATCTGGATCGTTTAAGCTTAGTGCTTCATCGCTGAAGGAGAAGCCTGAAGGTGGATCTTCAACCAAGGCGAAACGATCAGCATCAAAGGAGAAGAAGCCTGCGAAAAAGCCAGCAGCTAAACGTCCCAAGAAGACTGGTGAAAAGAAAAAGGCTGCTGCTCCCAAACCTAAGAAATCACCATCTAAAGTGAAGAAGGCAAAAACTCCCAAGAAGCCAAAGGCCCCGAAGCCAAAGAAGGCTACAGCAAAACCGAAAAGTGCTAAGAAGGCTGCACCAAAGAAGAAGTAAATGTGTCAGTAAATCATCTGACATTTTAAAACGGCTCTTTTTAGAGCCATCAAATACTTTGAGAAGAGTAAAATTGTGCTTTTCCTATCATTATCACATGTTCATTCATAGCAATGTATAGTATACACGCAAGGGACTTTGAGTTTTCTTTTTAACCGAAGCACTTCTTGATGTAAGTGCTTTATAACAGAGGGGAATTGAGGGTGGGGAAAGAAAGCTTTCACGGGTGTCAAGAATGGTGTACTCGAAAAAAAATGGGGAACACATTACGTAATGTCAATTTGTGATCACTTACTTTTTCCTTGTTCCTATCTTCAAGTAGCGAAACAGTACAGAAAACGCACTTAATGCATTTGTTAGAAAAACTTTTGCAGGCTGACTGGGTTCGATTCTCGGTGGGAGCTCAAATGTTTCGCATTGCACGTTAATAAGTAGGTCCACGTTTGAAACAGCCTTGCTGCTGAAAGGGACACTAAACTAAAATCAACTCTTTTCAAGGCTGGGGTGAAAGAAATGTTCGAACTTATTACAACTCGTGAAAGTGAAGTAGACTATGTTTCAATTTAACGTCGTACTATTATGATTTTTATGATAAAGGAGACGGGTGATTACGCCTAATGAATGATGGAAATACTGGTGTAATGAGAAAGTGTTAGGAAAAGGGAACACGCTAATAACCACGGATACCGTCTTATAATTCGTAATATTGCTATAAAGAAAAATAGTAACACCAGCAGAAATGTAGGTGTACAATTGAACTGATGTTAAGTACAAACAGACACTTAAAGAAAGTTTAGTTTAACGTTTGCATTCAACAGCAGCGACCTCTGACAAAATAATATTACTTTTGCTACCTTGGAAGAAGTACATATTTCGCCTGCGAGTTCTATCAGATTAATAACGTTGAGAAGGGCAAACAGTGGTTGAATCGAAGTTAAGTTATGCAACATATGGCAAAATCGAACCCTTGACCACATAAAACGAAGATAATCAATCGGTAAACATAGGGGAAAACTAAAGAATATACTTGAAAGATAGGATGATATACGAAACGACAGGAAAACGAAGGTAGATGTATTAACTATGCAACATACGGCGTGAGAATTTAAAAAAAAAAGATAACAAGTATGGACAAGATCCTTGTTAGGATAACAGCATCTCTAAGTAGTGTATTGGTCCTAAAAAGGACCGTTTTTGAACTCAGTGCCAGAACTTCAAACTTAAGCACGTTCCCCACGGATGCGGCGAGCAAGCTGAATGTCCTTAGGCATGATTGTGACTCTCTTTGCGTGAATAGCACACAAGTTGGTGTCTTCGAAAAGCCCTACAAGGTAAGCTTCACTTGCCTCCTGTAAAGCCATGACAGCTGAGCTTTGGAAGCGAAGATCTGTCTTGAAATCTTGTGCAATTTCTCGGACGAGTCGTTGGAAGGGCAGCTTGCGGATGAGCAATTCAGTGCTCTTCTGGTAACGACGAATTTCTCGGAGAGCCACAGTACCAGGCCTGTAACGATGGGGCTTTTTCACTCCACCGGTAGCTGGAGCACTCTTTCTTGCAGCTTTGGTGGCAAGCTGCTTTCGAGGAGCTTTGCCTCCAGTAGATTTCCTAGCTGTCTGCTTGGTACGTGCCATTGCAACTGTCACGACTTGTTTCAAATAATTGCGCGCTGAATGAAGTCAAGTTATATAAAGAGCAAAACCGTTAAATCAAGCTATTTCTCATTGGATAAAGTCAGTCGAAAAGGACAGTTCTCATTGGCTTAGACACGTTTTGTGTTTTTCCTCCGTGCTTTCCCTGCATGATCGAAGGAACAAAACCACGAGTCTTGGGCTGCTTGGGCTTGTATTTCTCGTGTGTGGTGAGCGAAGCAGTAACATATCGAAATGACAGGACGTGGAAAAGGAGGCAAGGGTCTTGGCAAAGGAGGTGCCAAGCGCCACCGTAAAGTTCTTCGTGACAACATCCAGGGTATCACCAAACCCGCTATTAGGCGTCTTGCTCGCCGTGGTGGTGTGAAGCGTATCTCTGGTCTCATTTATGAAGAGACCCGAGGAGTATTGAAAGTATTCCTGGAGAACGTAATCAGAGATGCTGTTACATACACAGAACACGCCAAGAGGAAGACAGTGACAGCTATGGATGTTGTGTATGCCTTGAAGAGGCAAGGAAGAACCCTGTACGGTTTCGGAGGTTAAGTTGGGGTTCCTCCTATTTTGGATATAAAATTGGCATAAACGGCTCTTTTCAGAGCCAACAAATTTATATAAAGGGAAAGATTTACTTTGTGCGATTTTCTGTTAGATTATAAGAATTCGTGTAACTACATTAAAGCCTTTTGATGCACACTAAATTACAGACGTAGAGAGATTAATTTGAGAAAATCATACGTTTTTTTTTACATTATGTACGTTCATGTATACGTATTCATATCATGTAGCAGTATTAATGCTGGAGAAGGGGTTCTGGTTGGAAATTGGCGATTTGTTGGAAGTAGCGAGCATGAGAGATGCGAAACGCAAGTCGGAATTTCTGTTCTGACAGTAGGATGTACGTATAGAGGCTTATACAACTTCTATACTGTGCTGTGAGGGGCGAATAATGCGTTAGAAACCTGAATCTTGTCCTTTATCTTGTTTACGTGGTCTTGGGTTCGATTTCTTTCTTTTGCGGTAGTGTCTATTGTGATTTACATGTAAATTAATGACACTTCGTAGCGGGTTACTAAAATAAAGAGTAATACAAATATGAGATGTAGGTTAATGCATTGTATACTTCACATTATTTACTAAAGAAAGGCAGTAGTTACAAGAAACCTAGGCTCGCTCGTTGGGCACAGTAGCAAATGAGTTCTGAGATCAGAGAATAAGAGTAGTTGCGTATTACAAACCATATACATATAACACATATCACACAAATATGAATATCGACCTTGCAAAGAATAAATCGTACTTAAGTGTGCATTTAATGTCATTACTATGTTGCAAAAGAAATTTAGGAAAGTTTTCTGATCCGCTCTGTTCATGATGTCATTGGGGCATAGTAATGAACAATAATAAATGTCGAGAACATATTGAACAGAGTAATTTCAGCCAAGCCAACGCAAGAGAGAAACATGAGTGCTTTAAGAATGTTGGAAATTCCTTTGTCTAGCATGAAGTACATGAGAATATGTGGTATGAGGTTTTCTTCCATTGCTGAGAATCTGGGCTCGACTGTCCTGTCCTCTGGGTAATATGAGCCCGATGTACGCAAATATCAAAAAAATGTAGCTAGCGACAATACAAAAGGTAATGATCTTATAATTAATAATGTAGTGGGAACTAAGCACATCGCTGTTTGGAGTATTCTAAAGTTAGTGTGACTTCCTATGGGCTTCAATTACGATCGACGACTACACATATACTAATTAATCGAATAGCAGCGAGAATTTCGAATGAAACTAAGCAACTATCTCAGACACTTTTGATGAGTCTGTATATCGAAAACAATTCATTTCAATCGTAAATCTCCTCTATAAAGGGGTTTGTGGCCCTCATAAGGGCCGATTTGTATGAGATATAGGTCTTACATTTATGCCTTCTTCTCAGTTTTCTTGGGCAGAAGTACAGCTTGAATGTTGGGCAAAACACCACCCTGAGCGATTGTAACTCCAGACAACAACTTGTTTAATTCCTCGTCGTTACGGATAGCTAACTGCAGATGACGTGGAATAATCCTAGTCTTCTTGTTGTCACGAGCAGCGTTGCCTGCCAACTCAAGAACTTCAGCTGCCAGGTATTCCATGACTGCAGCCAAATACACGGGAGCGCCAGCACCAACTCGTTCGGCATAGTTACCCTTTCGCAAAAGACGATGGATTCTGCCTACTGGGAATTGAAGGCCAGCCCTGCTGGAGCGGGACTTGCTCTTTCCCTTGACTTTTCCACCTTTGCCGCGACCAGACATTGTTCAATATTCTTTCGTAATAAGATGAGAGGAAAAATTGCGGCCTCCCATGAATCAAGTCAGTTTTGTTACTACTTCAAGCGTGCACCCGAGTGCATCAAATGAAAAGCAAGGCAGTTGGCGCGAATTGAAACACGTACTGTAATTTAAATGAAGTCGATAAATCGGCGGACACATCTAATTTTGCTGAACGAGTGAGTCATCATGCCACCAAAAACTAGCGGAAAGGCTGCAAAGAAGGCTGGTAAAGCCCAAAAGAATATCTCCAAGGGAGATAAGAAGAAGAAGAGGAGGAGGAAGGAGAGCTATGCCATTTACATCTACAAAGTTTTGAAGCAAGTGCATCCTGACACTGGCATATCTAGCAAAGCTATGAGTATCATGAACAGCTTTGTTAATGACATCTTCGAGCGTATTGCTGCTGAAGCTTCTCGTTTGGCCCATTACAATAAGCGGTCAACTATCACCAGCCGGGAAATCCAAACAGCTGTGCGCCTTCTTTTGCCTGGTGAACTTGCCAAGCACGCTGTAAGTGAGGGTACGAAGGCTGTTACCAAGTACACAAGCTCTAAGTAAAAATCTTCTTCAAGATTTTTCATTTCAAACGGTCCTTGTCAGGACCAACACATTATTCGAAAGAGTTAAATCACGAAATTTGCTTCATTCTGTTATGTAGAAACACGTTGAAATCCAATTTCTATATGCTGTTAGTAAAAAAGTAAAGCACATAGCGGAGATGTGTCGTGCTTGTATACGAAAGGCATTTACTCGCCGGAGATCTACACTTAGTCATAATAATTTACTTTTAAAAAGTGGTAATACATTCCGTGTTAAGTATAGTAGTAGGTGCACACGGATCGGAAATCAGGTTATTTTAATGTGCCGTGCAAATAAACAGGCTGTTAGTGTAAGAAATAGTGGGTATAACGCTTAGAATATCGATTAATCGCTATGAAATAATGTTGATAAATTATCTCTTGAAAGTACTATAAAATTAATGTTTCTAGTATTTTCGTACTTGAAGGATAATGAAATTTGAAAAAGAGATGCCAACAGCACCTGGTGTTCCCAGGCGGTCACCCATCCAAGTACTGACCAGGCCCGATGCTGCTTGACTTCGGTGATCGGACGAGAACCGGTATATTCAGCATGGTATGGCCGTTGGCGAATGCATATGGCTTCGAGTGAGTTATTGTAGCTACGTAGGTTTGTCGGTGAATACTCAAAAAGACCAGCGCGTGGAAAGCGTTGCTAATTGTTTTAAGTAATGCATGATTACGAAATTATCGTGGTGAACGATGTGAGAATATTCGTCTTTGTGAAAAACAAAATTAGAAAAAGTATACCAACAGCACCTGGTGTTCCCAGGCGGTCACCCATCCAAGTACTGACCAGGCCCGATGCTGCTTGACTTCGGTGATCGGACGAGAACCGGTATATTCAGCATGGTATGGCCGTTGGCAACTACCTTTTCTTCAATGTCCTGTTAAGGAAGTATGTTTTAAGTAAGAATTGACATTATTAACTATAAAGGCAAGCATATTAACGTCGTTAACATTACTTGGAATATACTAATATTCGAATAAATATTTGAATGTTCGAATGATGAGTGATTCGGATGTTCATAGTGCCACTGTGTCCTATCGAGTTTACTATCACGAACCACGTATGAAATTGTATATAAATAAATAAAAATAAATCCTTTATTAAGTATTGATTACAGGAAAAAGGCAAACTTACATTCTTTAATGTACACAATGAAATGTATGAAAGATATTTTTAAGATATGTTTCACTTACCCTTTATAACGCAAGGTAGTTTTCAGTGTAGCATTCTCTTCAGCTGCGAGATAACGTAAGGCAGATGATCATTCAGTCGTGAAGCACTAAAATGTAATATACATTTTAACTATTATCGATAAGAATTATTTACTGCAGGGATGCAAATAAAGTGAGGCAAATTAGTAAATAAAAACCGATACTGTAACTGATAATATAATTAGTTGTATCTGTATTAGTTGTATATACAGTAATCGCACGATTATCCGCGGAGTTGGATGTTGGCATAATCGCGCATAATCAGCAGTATGAGCAGAAAAGGGAAATGAAATGAAATATTTAGATTTACGTCGCATACTTATACCGGTTACGCTAAAGGAGACGGTGATGATGAGTACTGAATGAAGAAAGTGGGAGGAAACGGGAGAAACCCGAGAAAACCCATGAGCACGGTCTTTATGCACGACAAAGTTCACACGGCACGAGCTGGGATTGAATCAGGGACCCCAAGCACCGGAGGCCAAAAAACGGACAAAAAGTCTTTCGTGCAACTTTCGTTTTCGGTAAAAAGTTTACACATAATTTAGAAAGAGTAGTTTTCTGGTCTTTTTATTTCACAAGTTGGTTCATGTCTATATTTTTTACATGCATAAAAAATTTTTCAACTCCCTTGCTTATTTCCTGTTAAAGACCTCTACCTCTGATTGTATTTTTTGCACATATTCTTATTGTTTTCAGACAACATTTCTAAAAGCGTAATTTATCGTCAGCAAGAAAAGAAAAGGAAAGCCTCGGATAGTGGAATGTGTACTGTATATATATATATATATATATATATATATATATATATATATACGTATTAGTATATAGTTTTATTTTATACGTCTCCTATTATTACACAATGTGCAGATATTGTCAAAGCGCAAGTAAATATGTATAACTCCCCGTTCTGCACTTAATAACTTGAAAGAAGTTCGGGGAAGGTAGTGTAACAGAAAGTGCAAACAGAAATGAGGGTTTAAAGGCATTTAATATTATTCCGTAGTAGTATGATTTTTTGTAAAAAAAAAAATATATATATATATATATATATATATATATATATATATCTAAACATACATATTCAATGATATAGTAAGAGGTTAGCAGCACTGATAGAACTGCAGAAAGTACAAAACCGTTAATAAGAAAGAGAGAGAGATGGTGGCCGCTTTTGTGCTTTTCATTGGCTAATTCCGAATTGCGCGCGAATACGTACGAGATTTCTTTCTTTTTCCTCTTCGCAGCCCAGATGTTGCCAATTAGAAGTTTTTAGTACTACATTTGTATGAAAATGTTGCCTTTAAGAAATGTGGTTTGCATACAGAGAAAAGAGCAAAATGAATATTTACCTTAGTGGGCATGAAAAAAGACGAAACATTTTGCAAGATGGACACACGAACTTCCTTAATGCAGGCGTTCAGTACATTATTGTAAAGAAAAAAACACTAAAAAGAATTACTTCAATATCCCTAGCAACATTCAACAATTCATAGAGAAAAATCTTTATTTTGAGAACAATGGAAAACTATGTAATTGTAGATAACTACTAAATTTAATGATTAAGGAAAACGTTTAGGCCCGGCCCTTCAGAAAGAAAGTGCACAGAATATTCTCTCATGGAAGCAATTGCAAAATCAACATTTTGTTTGCAGTTATAATTAGAGGATCTATATACAGGGTGTTCGAAAAAGAATGTATCCTCTTGAAAGAAAATATTCTCTGGGCCCCTAATCCTTTATATACCGAAAGGAAGTTTGTATAGCATTTTTTCTTACCTTCGTTAGAAGAATTGAAAGTGACTACTATCGTGACACGGGAGATATTTAATCGATAGTCGAATTACTCACATACTCGAATGAACACGTCTCTTGTAAGGAGAGGAAAGGCTTCTGTGATCCGCTATCGCAGCTGTGTCATATCTGCAGAGAATGTTAGGACACAAACGTGATCTTTGAGAGCCTCGTGAAAAGAAGTCGCATAGTATCATGTGTGGAGACATCGGGGCCATCTGAAGAACGCTTCATCATTAGGACCAAGGGCGAGTTACGAAACACTCTGGGATATATTTATTAACATAACTTCTCGTCATTCTGCAAGTGTGGTGGAGCTCCATCCTATTGGAAAAGGAAACCTCGGGAGCCCTCTTCATGTGTAGGTATCGTTCACATCTGAAGCATGTGAAGATAGATTACTGTACTATCGTGTACCTAAAATCATTTTCTACGAATACGAACATGTCTACACTGAAGGCAGTGCAGCTCTTTTTCTCTTTTTTTTGGTCATGTATTGTAACGCGGGGCAATGCACACAATAACATGTAATGTTGTGTATCATCATAAAGGGCCAGGGCGATGATTGGATCTTGATGGACGTGGAGAACTGATAGGTGATGTGAGTGGTATTGTGATCTATGGTTGTATGTTTACTGATGAATGCATAAGGAGAGGTGAAGGGGTTGCCTTTTTTTTTATGTCGATCGGGAGGGAAGCGATTGGGAAACTTTTGACTTTGTTTTTCAACCGAATATATTGATTGAATAGGTCGCCGACAATTTTACGGGGCGTCACGTCGTTGCCTTTTTCATGTCGATCGCGAGCGAAGCGAGCGTTTTTTTTTTTTTTTTTTTTTTTTTTTTTTTTTTTTTTTTACCGACAATATGTATTGAATCGGTTGCCAACACCTTTAGGGGCGCGTCACGTCCTTCTTTCTGTGCTGATCGCGAGCGAAGCGAGCGCGAAATTTTTGACTTTTTTTTTTTTTTTTTTTTTTTTTTTACCCACAATATTTATTCAATCGGTCGCCAACACTTTTAGGGGTGCGTCACGTCCTCTTTTCTCTGCTGATCGCGAGCGAAGCGAGCGCGAAATTTTGACCTTTTTTTCTCTTTTTAATTCTTTTTTTTCTTTAAGAAAAAATATTGATTTCATAGGTCGCGAACATTTTTACGGGATGCAACATCGTTTATTTGTTTTTCCAACCGTCTTTCTGTCTTGAGCCCCCGCCAAGTTAACTTTATGGTGGACAAAAACTATGTGCGGTGGGTTACCGCGGGGTTCTCCCGTTTCCTCCCACTTTCTTCATTCCACCACCATTTCAATCATTTCTCATAATCAGCGCCTCTTTTAGCCTAAGCGGCATAACGTGGGACGTAAAACAAAGATTTCCTTTAGTTGCTTTCTGTCTTGATTACGAGCGCGAAATTTTTTACTTTTTTTTTCTTTCTTTTGATATTATTCATTTAATAGGACGGCAACACCTTTACGGGCCGCCGCGTCGTCGTTTACACTTCTTCAGCCCATATTCTTTCTGCTTGTTCGTTTTCCGGCATCTTGTTATCACCGCCCGCGGCAATGCCTATGTCTTTCATCGCTTTTTGAAGCAAATCTTTAATAAATATGCACTCTCACATTTGTACTAATATGCATACCACAGTGGATAGACTGTAACTAGGAAAGCAGAAGCCTGCATATCATATTATTTAACAGTTGAAAGTGAACTGTCATTTTAAGTTTGATTTTGATCAGATGAGTGCAGTTCAACTCGTCGACAATTGTGAAGATTCTCGAGGTTAGGGACCATCCATTTTGTGCTTTGTAATGAAAATGGCTGCAGCCAAACTTCTCTGATCTGAATGAAACTTGGCATGATGATACATCTTGACCTGCTCTACAAGTTTATTTAGTATTTTCCGTTGCGCAGGCTTTTGCTTCTCCAGGTTCTCCCATGGAACTGAGAAACGTATTCAGTCGAACTTCTGCGGTAAGTCAGTATATCATCCTGAGAAGTTTGATCGAGATAGCAGAGGTTCGACTATTCGTTTTTCAATTCCATGTGATATTACAACACGGTGAACTAAATTTATATAGAAACACTTTGATTTTGTTTTGTTTTTTGCTAGCATTAAACTGAGAAAATGTTATTCAATAGACAGAGAACACCACTCAAAGAAAAGTACATCATAAGAATATATATATGGTTGCTGTGGTTCTCGGTTTAATTTGCTAGTTAAGAAACTTGCTCTAAATAAGTACATCTTACAGGTGAAAAACTAAGCCAGGCGATAGAATTAAATATAAAGTTATACACTTTTATTTTACGTTTACTAGTGTTGGGTTACTACTGTAAAATAAGTCAGTATATATGAAAGATAACTGTATTAGGTACTATTTTCCACCGGCGGTGTATTCTTGCATAGTGTACTTAATGTTTACAAGCGGGGCGCTACTAGTATGGATGCATGACAAGTGCTATTGAAACTCGAAAACTAACTGGTTTCCACTACCCTTGCTTATACGTATACCCGCGTCGCCTTCGCTCCTGTTCACTTTGGACGCACATTCTTGCTATCGCTCAGGCCCCCAGCTTTCTCCTGTTTTGGCTCCCTTAAATAGTATTCGTGCTTTTTATTGGCCACCTGGCAAAGCACTTGTAATGATTTTACACCAGTAACTCTAAAATACATGTGTATTACTTTATTTAATTCTGTCGTCTGCAGAATTTTTTTTTTTTTCGTACAAATATGCCTTTTCATGCAGAACACTGAATTTTGCCTGTAAATTTTTGAGAATATGCTGTGACGAAACTTGAGCACCGTTCTTCTTTTCTTTCTTATCACGAGTCTTCTTTAGCCTAATGAGCACAATCATCACACGATAACGACTATTCTTTTCATTTAACTTGTAAACAAGTTGAACTAATAATAATAATTGATGTACAAAGGAGAAGTGTCCTACATATTTGAGGTAAAAAATAAAATAAATATACTTCTACTTCATCCGTGTTTACAAAGTTAAATGTTATCGATTTACAAAAAATGGTCACCTATCCACACACTGACCAGGCTCGACACTGCTTGACCATACATATTAAAACATCGGTCCCACTGAATACACAAGTAGTAAGCACATTCACATAAAAATAATTAGGATTACAGTATATAAAATGCGTTAATTAAAATAGCAAATGCCTTACCTTATCACAGGCGATCCAAAGCCACTGCACATCATCTGCTACGCACACTATATTCCTCCAATATTTCACTCACTTCCTATATCACGCAACAGAAAATATTAATAAAATTCACTTAGCAACATTTTCATTTTTAATCAACAATACGTATAACAATTAAGAATAAAATTAATTGTGAGCACATTGTTATAATTAGAATACTGTTTTTATTCGTTTACAAATATGGGATTAATATAGAGCTGGCAGCAACAATATATACAACTCATCCTGTATGTATCGTAAATCCTAACTTGAGAAGACATCTCTGACGCAAACAATGAGACAAGAAATCAAATACTATATCCGACACATTTGGGGTTTATTGAACTTCAATGTTGGAAGATACCACCTTGTCGGTAGTACAAATGTAATATCCTTACAACACGCGGAACTTTTGCCAGGCATATCTAGGAATTTGGGAAGATTAATTGATATCCTTAATGTGCAATGTATGATTATGACGCATTGTTATGTACACGCAGACGGAACCAGGACAATCTATAGATGACATTTGCACTGTGTTTGGACAATTTGTTCGCAGAAAATAACCGTTTTTGTCTATGAATACTTGAGAACATGGAAGGTATGAGATATACATTTTATGCGCAAATATTATAATACAAATCATTGTTAGTTTGGTGGATGCGTGAAAGAAAGAAAAGGAGTAGATTTTTGCAGACGTCCGGATATAAAGCGAGAACTGAGAATACGCATCTATAACATCTATTTTCTTTGTGTTAATGATATCGATGAACTAAACGGGGAAACTAAAATACAACTGTTTGCAGTATAATTCGAAGTATAGTCAAGTGCAGAGGCGTACTCACGGGGTGTCCACCGGGTGCGGACTCCTCGCAAAAGTTCCTAAGTGAACATACATTTGCAGACTTTCTCATTAAATGTAGTTATTAACAGGGAAAATATTGATGTATCATCAATATAAATCTGATCTTACACTTCATCTGTACTCTGTCTGTATCATGTTTTTGTGAAAAAGTAAGTGGAATATTTATCGTGTTTTCGAATGCAGAATAATAGTATATAGACATAGTGGCTTGTAGTATTGGAACCTTGCCCCCCGAAGCTTGGATCCCTTAGAAGAAAAAAAAATGCATGCGCGCCTGGTGAAATGGTTAACGAATTCAGTTCACTCGATGAATCGACAGATAGTAATACACATTTCGACAGATCGACAGCATTCGACAGATACAGACATATGAAAGTAGCACAAGAATTAGGCGAAAGTCCGTGCGTTTCCTCAATTCACGTAGGAAACAACAGAAAATATCAACTACCATAAAATAATCCGTATATATATTTAATTTATTTGGAATAAAATAAATATAGAAACAACCTGTTCATACATAACTACGGTAAGTGCGTTAATTGCTAACGTAAGAACAAATATGAAACAAGGCACAAAATAAAAAAGAAAAATAAAGTTAAAGGGAATAAATATTTAGGCTTGATTGTCATTCGTATTAAGAAGCTGGGTAATAAAATGTTAAAATCTACAGAAAATTATGAAATTAAATCAGGATTTGAAATAAAAGTCTATACATTGGAAGTAGGCCAGGGAGTTTGCAAGGCAGATGTGTGCGACACGCGTTACTTTATAGATTCCCTTCATTGAACTATAGTAAGCAGTACGAAGATGGTACTTTGCGTATAATCACAGGAAGGATTGAAGTTAATTACCATGGTAATATAATTATTTATTGATAAGTATTTCCATGTTAAATTATGAAAATTATAAGCACAAGGAGGGTGAAAAAGTAGTGTGACCGACTTAGCAATGACTGAAACATAAAATAGAAAAGCGAATAAAAACAAATGCCTTTTGAGTTATGTGGAATAAAGTTTCTTCTAGCCAGTAAGGAAGAATAGGATCTGGTGCATTCATTGAATACCTGAAAAAAATCGTTTATCAAAATAGAAGGAAACACACTTATCGTTGTGGCAACTACGAACTTCTGTTTACCTCAGCCCGCCTCAGCAAGTGCTTTCTATCCGGTCCGCGCTCCGTAACCAAACTCAACGCTGCCTGCTAGCGAAAATTTCATTCTTCAGTATCGTTGAGTTTATTGCAGAAAGCAATGGCAGATACGGCATCAGCACCTGCAGCCCCGGCACAGGCTTCTCCTAAGAAGTCTGCAAAGCCTAAGAAACCAAAAACAACACCTTCTCATCCAAGAACATCAGAAATGGTGAACAACGCCATCAAGAATTTGAAGGAAAGGGGAGGAAGTTCACTGCAAGCTATTAAGAAATACATCTCTCAGAACTACAAAGTGGATGCCGAGAAGCTTGCTCCATTTATCAAGAAATACTTGAGAAGTGCAGTTGCTTCTGGGTCTTTGGTTCAGACCAAGGGAAAAGGTGCATCTGGATCGTTTAAGCTTAGTGCTTCATCGCTGAAGGAGAAGCCTGAAGGTGGATCTTCAACCAAGGCGAAACGATCAGCATCAAAGGAGAAGAAGCCTGCGAAAAAGCCAGCAGCTAAACGTCCCAAGAAGACTGGTGAAAAGAAAAAGGCTGCTGCTCCCAAACCTAAGAAATCACCATCTAAAGTGAAGAAGGCAAAAACTCCCAAGAAGCCAAAGGCCCCGAAGCCAAAGAAGGCTACAGCAAAACCGAAAAGTGCTAAGAAGGCTGCACCAAAGAAGAAGTAAATGTGTCAGTAAATCATCTGACATTTTAAAACGGCTCTTTTTAGAGCCATCAAATACTTTGAGAAGAGTAAAATTGTGCTTTTCCTATCATTATCACATGTTCATTCATAGCAATGTATAGTATACACGCAAGGGACTTTGAGTTTTCTTTTTAACCGAAGCACTTCTTGATGTAAGTGCTTTATAACAGAGGGGAATTGAGGGTGGGGAAAGAAAGCTTTCACGGGTGTCAAGAATGGTGTACTCGAAAAAAAATGGGGAACACATTACGTAATGTCAATTTGTGATCACTTACTTTTTCCTTGTTCCTATCTTCAAGTAGCGAAACAGTACAGAAAACGCACTTAATGCATTTGTTAGAAAAACTTTTGCAGGCTGACTGGGTTCGATTCTCGGTGGGAGCTCAAATGTTTCGCATTGCACGTTAATAAGTAGGTCCACGTTTGAAACAGCCTTGCTGCTGAAAGGGACACTAAACTAAAATCAACTCTTTTCAAGGCTGGGGTGAAAGAAATGTTCGAACTTATTACAACTCGTGAAAGTGAAGTAGACTATGTTTCAATTTAACGTCGTACTATTATGATTTTTATGATAAAGGAGACGGGTGATTACGCCTAATGAATGATGGAAATACTGGTGTAATGAGAAAGTGTTAGGAAAAGGGAACACGCTAATAACCACGGATACCGTCTTATAATTCGTAATATTGCTATAAAGAAAAATAGTAACACCAGCAGAAATGTAGGTGTACAATTGAACTGATGTTAAGTACAAACAGACACTTAAAGAAAGTTTAGTTTAACGTTTGCATTCAACAGCAGCGACCTCTGACAAAATAATATTACTTTTGCTACCTTGGAAGAAGTACATATTTCGCCTGCGAGTTCTATCAGATTAATAACGTTGAGAAGGGCAAACAGTGGTTGAATCGAAGTTAAGTTATGCAACATATGGCAAAATCGAACCCTTGACCACATAAAACGAAGATAATCAATCGGTAAACATAGGGGAAAACTAAAGAATATACTTGAAAGATAGGATGATATACGAAACGACAGGAAAACGAAGGTAGATGTATTAACTATGCAACATACGGCGTGAGAATTTAAAAAAAAAAGATAACAAGTATGGACAAGATCCTTGTTAGGATAACAGCATCTCTAAGTAGTGTATTGGTCCTAAAAAGGACCGTTTTTGAACTCAGTGCCAGAACTTCAAACTTAAGCACGTTCCCCACGGATGCGGCGAGCAAGCTGAATGTCCTTAGGCATGATTGTGACTCTCTTTGCGTGAATAGCACACAAGTTGGTGTCTTCGAAAAGCCCTACAAGGTAAGCTTCACTTGCCTCCTGTAAAGCCATGACAGCTGAGCTTTGGAAGCGAAGATCTGTCTTGAAATCTTGTGCAATTTCTCGGACGAGTCGTTGGAAGGGCAGCTTGCGGATGAGCAATTCAGTGCTCTTCTGGTAACGACGAATTTCTCGGAGAGCCACAGTACCAGGCCTGTAACGATGGGGCTTTTTCACTCCACCGGTAGCTGGAGCACTCTTTCTTGCAGCTTTGGTGGCAAGCTGCTTTCGAGGAGCTTTGCCTCCAGTAGATTTCCTAGCTGTCTGCTTGGTACGTGCCATTGCAACTGTCACGACTTGTTTCAAATAATTGCGCGCTGAATGAAGTCAAGTTATATAAAGAGCAAAACCGTTAAATCAAGCTATTTCTCATTGGATAAAGTCAGTCGAAAAGGACAGTTCTCATTGGCTTAGACACGTTTTGTGTTTTTCCTCCGTGCTTTCCCTGCATGATCGAAGGAACAAAACCACGAGTCTTGGGCTGCTTGGGCTTGTATTTCTCGTGTGTGGTGAGCGAAGCAGTAACATATCGAAATGACAGGACGTGGAAAAGGAGGCAAGGGTCTTGGCAAAGGAGGTGCCAAGCGCCACCGTAAAGTTCTTCGTGACAACATCCAGGGTATCACCAAACCCGCTATTAGGCGTCTTGCTCGCCGTGGTGGTGTGAAGCGTATCTCTGGTCTCATTTATGAAGAGACCCGAGGAGTATTGAAAGTATTCCTGGAGAACGTAATCAGAGATGCTGTTACATACACAGAACACGCCAAGAGGAAGACAGTGACAGCTATGGATGTTGTGTATGCCTTGAAGAGGCAAGGAAGAACCCTGTACGGTTTCGGAGGTTAAGTTGGGGTTCCTCCTATTTTGGATATAAAATTGGCATAAACGGCTCTTTTCAGAGCCAACAAATTTATATAAAGGGAAAGATTTACTTTGTGCGATTTTCTGTTAGATTATAAGAATTCGTGTAACTACATTAAAGCCTTTTGATGCACACTAAATTACAGACGTAGAGAGATTAATTTGAGAAAATCATACGTTTTTTTTTACATTATGTACGTTCATGTATACGTATTCATATCATGTAGCAGTATTAATGCTGGAGAAGGGGTTCTGGTTGGAAATTGGCGATTTGTTGGAAGTAGCGAGCATGAGAGATGCGAAACGCAAGTCGGAATTTCTGTTCTGACAGTAGGATGTACGTATAGAGGCTTATACAACTTCTATACTGTGCTGTGAGGGGCGAATAATGCGTTAGAAACCTGAATCTTGTCCTTTATCTTGTTTACGTGGTCTTGGGTTCGATTTCTTTCTTTTGCGGTAGTGTCTATTGTGATTTACATGTAAATTAATGACACTTCGTAGCGGGTTACTAAAATAAAGAGTAATACAAATATGAGATGTAGGTTAATGCATTGTATACTTCACATTATTTACTAAAGAAAGGCAGTAGTTACAAGAAACCTAGGCTCGCTCGTTGGGCACAGTAGCAAATGAGTTCTGAGATCAGAGAATAAGAGTAGTTGCGTATTACAAACCATATACATATAACACATATCACACAAATATGAATATCGACCTTGCAAAGAATAAATCGTACTTAAGTGTGCATTTAATGTCATTACTATGTTGCAAAAGAAATTTAGGAAAGTTTTCTGATCCGCTCTGTTCATGATGTCATTGGGGCATAGTAATGAACAATAATAAATGTCGAGAACATATTGAACAGAGTAATTTCAGCCAAGCCAACGCAAGAGAGAAACATGAGTGCTTTAAGAATGTTGGAAATTCCTTTGTCTAGCATGAAGTACATGAGAATATGTGGTATGAGGTTTTCTTCCATTGCTGAGAATCTGGGCTCGACTGTCCTGTCCTCTGGGTAATATGAGCCCGATGTACGCAAATATCAAAAAAATGTAGCTAGCGACAATACAAAAGGTAATGATCTTATAATTAATAATGTAGTGGGAACTAAGCACATCGCTGTTTGGAGTATTCTAAAGTTAGTGTGACTTCCTATGGGCTTCAATTACGATCGACGACTACACATATACTAATTAATCGAATAGCAGCGAGAATTTCGAATGAAACTAAGCAACTATCTCAGACACTTTTGATGAGTCTGTATATCGAAAACAATTCATTTCAATCGTAAATCTCCTCTATAAAGGGGTTTGTGGCCCTCATAAGGGCCGATTTGTATGAGATATAGGTCTTACATTTATGCCTTCTTCTCAGTTTTCTTGGGCAGAAGTACAGCTTGAATGTTGGGCAAAACACCACCCTGAGCGATTGTAACTCCAGACAACAACTTGTTTAATTCCTCGTCGTTACGGATAGCTAACTGCAGATGACGTGGAATAATCCTAGTCTTCTTGTTGTCACGAGCAGCGTTGCCTGCCAACTCAAGAACTTCAGCTGCCAGGTATTCCATGACTGCAGCCAAATACACGGGAGCGCCAGCACCAACTCGTTCGGCATAGTTACCCTTTCGCAAAAGACGATGGATTCTGCCTACTGGGAATTGAAGGCCAGCCCTGCTGGAGCGGGACTTGCTCTTTCCCTTGACTTTTCCACCTTTGCCGCGACCAGACATTGTTCAATATTCTTTCGTAATAAGATGAGAGGAAAAATTGCGGCCTCCGAAACAGAAACAGAAAAGCTAGAATACAGAGGGCCCCTTAGCAAGAAAGCTCGCCCCGTGAGTGAAGCACCAACCTATATCTACGTGCTTCTCCTGCATGCGTTAGTAAACCTAAAGCATGTGTCGGTAGGTGTGTTCCGCGGCTTCTATCTTTACGAGACATTTACACGCGAGTCTGAGTTGTATAAATAGGAAGAAAGAAGGGTAAGAAAAAGAAGATAGGAAAGCGCGAGAAGTTTTTTCACATTCTGAGATTTGATAGAGGGATAAAAAACCTGGAAACCAGGAAAAAACCCCCAAACGGTCATGTTACATGCAGTAGTCTATTTACATGGCAAAACCACACTTGAAGGGGTGGGAAAAAATCCATGTAAACATGTCTGTAGTAGTAAATTAATAACTTATCTATTTAATTGTAACCTATCTTTAAATCTGTTAAGTGTTATTACAAATCTGTGTTGTCTGTAAAGGGGGAGGTGTTTTGTTAGTGTGGTTTCTGTTATTTTTTGATCATGCAATGCCGCAGTCTTGTTCCTTGTACTCGCCTTTTCTTCTTGTTGACCTGGAGCTACATCTGTAAAGAGACTAGGTGATCTGTTAGCTTTTGTGGTTATGGCTAGAAGCGTATTACATACATTTGGAATATATTTTATATACATTTGGCATGGATCTATGTAGTCCTTTGTCATCATTTTTATAAATATGTGTATATATATTTATATATTTTTATTTGATATGTTTTGCTTTCTTTGTTATTATTATTTTCTTTTTTATTTACTTATTTATTTATTTTTATTATATTTCATTTATTTATTCATTATTAATATCTTGAGTCTAGGTACATATATACACGCATTCGTACTGTTGCACTCTCTTATACTTTGATACTTATATATACACATTCAC
>NW_027656316.1:0-107875 GCF_964235325.1 Thermobia domestica | reverse complement strand
GGTTGTTTACGAACAAGAAAAGTATCTATTCATTGTACAGAATTGTGCCATACAGGAGAATAAATAAAACAGCTATTCTTTTATGTGGTTTCCCAAGGGCGCCTTATGTAAAGGGCGCAGTGTACCCTTCACGGATCCTTTGCCAACACTAAAAGTATGTATTCATTGTACAGAATTGTGACGTACAGAAGAATAAATAAATCAGCTTTTCTTTTATGTGGTTTCGCAAGGGCGCAATTTACCCTTCTGGGGTTTTTTACGAACACGAAAAGTATGTATCCATTGTACAGAATTGTGCCATACACAAGAGTAAATAAAACAGCTTTTCTTTTATGTGGTTTCGCAAGAGCGCAATGTACCTTTCACGGATTCTTTACCAACATTAAAAGTATGTATTCATTGTACAGAATTGTGCCATACAGAAGAATAAATAAAACAGCTTTTCTTTTGTGTGTTTTCGCACGGGCGCAATGTACCCTTCACGAGTTCCTTACGAACACGAAAAATATGTATTAATTGTACAGAATTGTGCCATACAAGAGAATAAATAAAACAGCTTTTCTTTTATGTGGTTTCGCAAGGGCGCAATGTACACTTCACGGGTTGTTTACGAACACGAAAAGTATGTATTCATTGTACAGAATTGTGGCATACAGGAGAATAAATAAAACAGCTTTTCTTTTATGTGATTTCCCAAGGGCGCCTTATGTAAAGGGCGCAGTGTACATTTCGCGGATTCTTTACCAACATTAAAAGTATGTATTCATTGTACAGAATTGTGCCATAGAGAAGAATAAATAAAACAGCTTTTCTTTTATGTGGTTTCGCAAAGGCGCAATGTACCCTTCACTGGTTGTTTACGAACACGAAAAGTATGTATTCATTGTACAGAATTGTGCCATACAGAAGAATAAATAAAATATCTTTTCTTTTATGTGGTTTCGCAAGGGCGCAATGTACCCTTCACGGGTTCTTCACGAACACGATAAGTATGTATTCATTGTACAGAATTGTGCCATACAGGAGAATAAATAAAACAGCTTTTCTTTTATGTGGTTTCCCAAGGGCGCCTTATGTAAAGGGCGTAGTGTACCCTTCACGGATTCTTTACCAACACTAAAAGTATGTATTCATTGTACAGAATTGTGCCATACAGAAGAATAAATAAAACAAATTTTCTTTTATGTGGTTTCGCAAGGGCGCCTTATGTAAAGGGTGCAGTGCACCCTTCACAGATTCGTTACCAACACTAAAAGTATGTATTCATTGTACAGAATTGTGCTATACAGAGGAACAAATAAAACAGCTTTTCTTTTATGTGGTTTCGCAAGGGCGCAATGTACCCTTCACGGGTTCTTTACCAACACGAAAAATATGAATTCGTTGTACAGAATTGTGCCATACAGGAGAATAAATAAAAAAGTTTTTCTTTTATGTGGTTTCGCAAGGGCGCCTTATGTAAAGGGTGTAGTGCACCCTTCACAGATTCGTTACCAACACTAAAAGTATGTATTCTTTGTACAGAATTGTGCCATACAGAAGAATAAATGAAACAGCTTTTCTTTTATGTGGTCTCGCAAGGGCGCCTTATGTAAAGGGCGCAGTGTACCCTTCACGGATTCTTTGCCAACACTACAAGTATGTTTTAGTTCTACAGAATTGTGACGTACAAGAGAATAAATAAAACAGCTTTTCTTTTATGTAGTTTCGCAAGGGCTCCTTATGTAAAAGGCGCAGTGTACCCTTCACGGATTCTTTACCAACACTAAAAGTATGTATCCATTGTACAGAATTGTGCCATACACAAGAGAAAATAACACAGCTTTTCTTTTATGTGGTTTCGCAAGAGCGCAATGTACCTTTCACGGATTCTTTACCAACATTAAAAGTATGTATTCATTGTACAGAATTGTGCCATACAGAAGAATAAATGAAACAGCTTTTCTTTTATGTGGTTTCGCCAGGGCGCAATGTACGCTTCACGGGTTCTTTACGAACACGAAAAGTATGTATTCATTGTACAGAATTGTGCCATACAGGAGAATAAATAAAACAGCTTTTCTTTTATGTGGTTTCGCAAGGGCGCAATGTACCCTTCTGGGGTTCTTTACGAACACGAAAATATGTATTCATTGTACAGAATTGTGCCATACAGGAGAATAAATAAAACAGCTTTTCTTTTATGTGGTTTCCCAAGGGCGCCTTATTTAAAGGTCGCAGTGTACCCTTCACGGATTCTTTGCCAACACTAAAAGTATGTATTCATTGTACAGAATTGTGACGTACAGAAGAATAAATAAAACAGCTTTTCTTTTATGTAGTTTCGCAAGGGCGCCTTATGTAAAGGGCGCAGTGTACCCTTCACGGATTCTTTACCAACACTAAAAGTATGTATCCATTGTACAGAATTGTGCCATACACAAGAGAAAATAACACAGCTTTTCTTTTATGTGGTTTCGCAAGAGCGCAATGTACCTTTCACGGATTCTTTACCAACATTAAAAGTATGTATTCATTGTACAGAATTGTGCCATACAGAAGAATAAATAAAACAGCTTTTCTTTTATGTGGTTTCGCCAGGGCGCAATGTACGCTTCACGGATTCTTTGCCAACACTAAAAGTATGTATTCATTGTACAGAATTGTGCCATACAGGAGAATAAATAAAACAGCTTTTCTTTCATGTGGTTTCCCAAGGGGGCCTTATGTAAAGGGCGCAGTGTACCCTTCACGGATTCTTTGCCAACAATAAAAGTATGTATTCATTGTACAGAATTTTGACGTACAGAAGAATAAATAAAACAGCTTTTCTTTTATGTGGTTTCGCAAGGGCGCAATGTACCCTTCTCGGGTTCTTTACGAACACGAAAATTATGTATTCATTGTACAGAATTGTGCCATACAGGAGAATAAATAAAACAGCTTTTCTTTTATGTGGTTTCCCAAGGGCGCCTTATGTTAAGGGCGCAGTGTACCCTTCACGGATTCTTCACCAACACTAAAAGTATGTATCCATTGCACAGAATTGTGCCATACACAAGAGAAAATAACACAGCTTTTCTTTTTTGTGGTTTCTCAAGAGCGCAATGTACCTTTCACGGATTCTTTACCAACATTAAAAGTATGTATTTATTGTACAGAATTGTGACATACAGAAGAATAAATAAAACAGCTTTTCTTTTATGTGGTTTCGCAAGGGCGCAATGTACCCTTCACGGGTTGTATACGAACACGAAAAGTATGTATTCATTGTACAGAATTGTGCCATACAGGAGAATAAATAAAACAGCTTTTCTTTTATGTGGTTTCCCAAGGGCGCATATGTAAAGGGCGCAGTGTACCTTTCACGGATTCTTTACCAACATTAAAAGTATGTATTCATTGTACAGAATTGTGCCATAGAGAAGAATAAATAAAACAGCTTTTCTTTCATGTGGTTTCGCAAAGGCGCAATGTACCCTTCACAGATTCTTTAACAACACTAAAAGTATGTTTTCATTGTACAGAATTGTGCCATAAGGAAGAATAAATAAAACATCTTTTCTTATTTTGTGGTTTCGCAAGGGCGCAATGTACCCTTCATGGATTCATTACCAACACTAAAAGTATGCATTCATTGTACAGAATTGTGCCATACAAGAGAATAAATAAAACAGCTTTTCTTTTATGTGGTTTCGCAAGGGCGCCTTATGTAAAGGGTGCAGTGCACCCTTCACAGATTCGTTACCAACACTAAAAGTATGTATTCATTGTACAGAATTGTGCCAAACAGAAGAATAAATAAAACAGCTTTTCTTTTATGTGGTTTCCCAAGGGCGCAATGTACCCTTCACGGGTTCTTTACCAACACTAAAAGTATGTATTCATTGTACAGAATTGTGCCATAGAGGAGAATAAATAAAACAGCTTTTCTTTTGTGTGGTTTCGCAAGAGCGCAATGTACCCTTCACGGATTCTTTACCAACACTAAAAGTATGTATTCATTCTACAGAATTGTGCCGTACAGACGATTATAGATAACATCTTTTCTTTTATGTGGTTTCGCAAGGGTGCAATGTACCCTTCACTGGTTGTTTACGAACACGAAAAGTATGTATTCATTGTACAGAATTGTGCCATTCAGAAGAATAAATAATACAGCTTTTCTTTTATGTGGTTTCGCAAGGGCGCAATGTACCCTTCACGGGTTCTTCACGAACAAGATAAGTATGTATTCATTGTACAGAATTGTGCCATACAGGAGAATAAATAAAACGGCTTTTCTTTTATGTCTTTCCCAAGGGCGCCTTATGTAAAGGGCGCAGTGTACCCTTCACGGATTCTTTACCAACACTAAAAGTATGTATTCATTGTACAGAATTGTGCCATACAGAAGAATAAATAAAACAAATTTTCTTTTATGTGGTTTCGCAAGGGCGCCTTATGTAAAGGGTGCAGTGCACCCTTCACAAATTCGTTACCATAAATTCGTTACCATCACTAAAAGTATGTATTCATTGTACAGAATTGTGCCATACAGAAGAACAAATAAAACAGCTTTTCTTTTATGTGGTTTCGCAAGGGCGCAATGTACCCTTCACGGGTTCTTTACGAACACGAAAAGTATGAATTCATTGTACAGAATTGTGCCATACAGGAGAATAAATAAAACAGTTTTTCTTTTATGTGGTTTCGCAAGGGCGCCTTATGTAAAGGGTGTAGTGCACCCTTCACAGATTCGTTACCAACATTAAAAGTATGTATTCTTTGTATAGAATTGTGCCATACAGAAGAATAAATAAAACAGATTTTCTTTTATGTGGTCTCGCAAGGGCGCCTTATGTAAAGGGCACAGTGTACCCTTCACGGATTCTTTGCCAACACTAAAAGTATGTATTCATTCTACAGAATTCTGACGTACAGAAGAATAAATAAAACAGCTTTTCTATTATGTGGTTTCGCAAGGGCGCCTTATGTAAAGGGTGCAATGTACACTTCACGGGTTCTTTACCAACACTAAAAATATGCATTCATTGTACAAAATTGTGCCATAGAGAAGAATAAATAAAACCGTTTGTCTTTGATTTGGTTTCGCAAGGGCGCCTTATGTACCCTTCACGAATTCTTTACCAACACTAAAAGCATGTATTCATTGTACAGAATTGTGCCATACAGAAGAATAAATAAAACAGCTTTTCTTTTATGTGGTTTCGAAGGGCGCAATGTACCCTTCTCGGGTTCTTTACGAACATGAAAACTATGTATTCATTGTACAGAATTGTGCCATACAGGAGAATAAATAAAACAGCTTTTATTTTATGTGGTTTCCCAAGGGCGCATTATGTAAAGGGCGCAGTGTACCCTTCACGGATTCTTTGCCAACACTAAAAGTATGTATTCATTGTACAGAATTGTGACGTACAGAAGAATAAATAAAACAGCTTTTCTTTTATGTAGTTTCGCAAGGGCGCCTTATGTAAAGGGCGCAGTGTACCCTTCACGGATTCTTTACCAACACTAAAAGTATGTATCCATTGTACAGAATTGTGCCATACACAAGAGAAAATAACACAGCTTTTCTTTTATGTGGTTTCGCAAGGCGCAATGTACCCTTAACGGATTCTTTACGAACACGAAAAGTATGTATTCATTGTACAGAATTGTGCCATACAGGAGAATAAATAAAACAGCTTTTCTTTTATGTGGTTTCTCAAGGGCGCAATGTACCCTTCACGATTCTTTACGAACACGAAAAGTATGTATTCATTGTACAGAATTGTGCCATACAGGAGAATAAATAAAACAGCTTTTCTTTTATGTGGTTTCTCAAGGGCGCAATGTACCCTTCACGGGTTGTTTACGAACACGAAAAGTATGTATTCATTGTACAGAATTGTGCCATACAGGAGAATAAATAAAACAGATTTTCTTTTATGTGGTTTCCCAAGGGGGCCTTATGTAAAGGGCGCAGTGTACCCTTCACGGATTCTTTGCCAACAATAAAACTATGTATTCAGTGTACAGAATTGTGACGTACAGAAGAATAAATAAAACAGCTTTTATTTATGTGGTTCGCAAGGGCGCAATGTACCCTTCTCGGGTTCTTTACGAACACGAAAATTATGTATTCATTGTACAGAATTGTGCCATAAAGGAGAATAAATAAAACAGCTTTTCTTTTATGTGGTTTCGCAAGGGCGCAATGTACCCTTCACGGGTTGTGTTTACGAACACGAAAAGTATGTATTCATTGTACAAAATTGTGCCATACAGGAGAATAAATAAACAGTTTTTCTTTTATGTGGTTTCGCAAGGGCGCCTTATGTAAAGGGTGTAGTGCACCCTTCACAGATTCGTTACCACACTAAAAGTATGTATTCTTTGTACAGAATTGTGCCATACAGAAGAATAAATAAAACAGCTTTTCTCTTATGTGGTTTCGCAAGGGCGCCTTATATAAAGGGTGCAGTGCACCCTTCACAGATTCGTTACCAACACTAAAAGTATGTATTCATTGTACAGAATTGTGCCATACAGAAGAAAAAATAAAACAGCTTTTCTTTTATGTGGTTTCCAAGGGCGCAATGTACCCTTCACGGGTTCTTTACGAACACGAAAAGTATGAATTCATTGTAAAGAATTGTGCCATACAGGAGAATAAATAAAACAGTTTTTCTTTTATGTGGTTTCGCAAGGGCGCCTTATGTAAAGGGTGTAGTGCACCCTTCACAGATTCGTTACCAACACTAAAAGTAGGTATTCTTTGTACAGAATTGTGCCATACAGAAGAATAAATAAAACAGCTTTTCTTTTATGTGGTCTCGCAAGGGCGCCTTATGTAAAGGCGCAGTGTACCCTTCACGGATTCTTTGCCAACACTAAAAGTATGTTTTCATTGTACAGAATTGTGACGTACGGAAGAATAAATAAAATAGCTTTTCTTTTATGTAGTTTCGCAAGGGCGTCTTATGTAAAGGGCGCAGTGTACCCTTCACGGATTTTTTACCAACACTAAAAGTATGTATCCATTGTACAGAATTGTGCCATACAGAAGAATAAGTAAAACAGCTTTTCTTTTATGTGGTTTCGCAAGAGCGCAATGTACCTTTCACGGATTCTTTACCAACACTAAAAGTATGTATTCATTGTACAGAATTGTGCCATAGAGGAGAATAAATAAAAAGTTTTTCTTTTATGTGGTTTCGCAAGGGCGCCTTATGTGAAGGGTGTAGTGCACCCTTCACAGATTCGTTACCAACACTAAAAGTATGTATTCTTTGTACAGAATAGTGCCATACAGAAAAATAAATAAAACAAATTTTCTTTTATGTGGTTTCGCAAGGGCGCCTTATGTAAAGGGTGCAGTGCACTTTTCACAGATTCTTTACCAACACTAAAGTATGTATTCATTGTACAGAATTGTGCTATTGAGAAGAACAAATAAAACAGCTTTTCTTTTATGTGGTTTCGCAAGGCGCAATGTACCCTTCACGGGTTCTTTACGAACACGAAAAGTATGAATTCGTTGTACAGAATTGTGCCATACAGGAGAATAAATATAAAAGTTTTTTCTTTATGTGGTTTCGCAAGGGCGCCTTATGTAAAGGGTGTAGCGCACCCTTCACAGATTCGTTACCAACACTAAAAGTATGTATTCTTTGTACAGAATTGGCTATACAGAAGAATAATGAAACAGCTTTTCTTTTATGTGGTCTCGCAAGGGCGCCTTACGTAAAGGGCGCAGTGTACCCTTCACGATTCTTTGCCAACACTAAAAGTATGTTTTCGTTGTACAGAATTGTGACGTACAAGAGAATAAATAAAACAGCTTTTCTTTTATGTAGTTTCGTAAGGGCTCCTTGTGTAAAAGGCGCAGTGTACCCTTCACGGATTCTTACCAACACTAAAAGTATGTATCCATTGTACTGAATTGTGCCATACAGAAGAATAAGTAAAAAAGCTTTTCTTTTATGTTGTTTCGCAAGAGCGCAAGTACCTTTAGCGGATTCTTTACAACACTAAAAGTATGTATTCATTGTACAGAATTGTGCCATACAGAAGAATAAATAAAACTGCTTTTCTTTTATGTGGCTTCGCAAGGGCGCAATGTACCCTTCACGGTTCCTTACGAACACGAAAAGTATGTATTCATTGTACAGAATTGTGCCATACAGGAGAATAAATAAAACAGCTTTTCTTTTATGTGGTTTCGCAAGGGCGCAATGTACCCTTCTCGCGTTCTTTACGAACACGAAAATTATGTATTCATTGTACACAATTGTGCCATACAGGAGAATAAATAAAACAGCTTTTCTTTTATGTGGTTTCCCAAGGGCGCCTTATGTTAAGGGCGCAGTGTACCCTTCACGGATTCTTCACCAACACTAAAAGTATGTATCCATTGCAGAGAATTGTGCCATACACAAGAGAAAATAACATAGCCTTTCTTTTTTGTGGTTTCTCAAGAGCGCAATGTACCTTTCACGGATTCTTTACCAACATTAAAAGTATGTATTTATTGTACAGAGTTGTGACATACAGAAGAATAAATAAAACAGCTTTTCTTTTATGTGGTTTCGCAAGGGCGCAATGTACCCTTCACGGGTTCTTTACGAACACGAAAAGTATGTATTCATTGTACAGAATTGTGCCATACAGGAGAATGAATAAAACAGCTTTTCTTTTATGTGTTTTCGCAAGGGCGCAATGTACCTTTCACGGGTTCCTTACGAACACGAAAAATATGTATTCATTGTACAGAATTGTGGCATACAGGAGAATAAATAAAACAGCTTTTCTTTTATGTGGTTTCGCAAGGGCGCAATATACTTTTCACGGGTTGTTTACGAACACGAAAAGTATGTATTCATTGTACAGAATTGTGCCATACAGGAGAATAAATAAAACAGCTTTTCTTTTATGTGGTTTCCCAAGGGCGCATATGTAAAGGACGCAGTGTACCTTTCACGGATTCTTTACCAACATTAAAAGTATGTATTCATTGTACAGAATTGTGCCATAGAGAAGAATAAATAAAACAGCTTTTCTTTCTTGTGGTTTCGCAAAGGCGCAATGTACCCTTCACAGATTCTTTAACAACACTAAAAGTATGTTTTCATTGTACAGAATTGTGCCATAAGGAAGAATAAATAAAACATCTTTTCTTATTTTGTGGTTTCGCAAGGGCGCAATGTACCCTTCATGGATTCATTACCAACACTAAAAGTATGCATTCATTGTACAGAATTGTGCCATACAAGAGAATAAATAAAACAGCTTTTCTTTTATGTGGTTTCGCAAGGGCGCCTTATGTAAAGGGTGCAGTGCACCCTTCACAGATTCGTTACCAACACTAAAAGTATGTATTCATTGTACAGAATTGTGCCAAACAGAAGAATAAATAAAACAGCTTTTCTTTTATGTGGTTTCCCAAGGGCGCAATGTACCCTTCACGGGTTCTTTACCAACACTAAAAGTATGTATTCATTGTACAGAATTGTGCCATAGAGGAGAATAAATAAAACAGCTTTTCTTTTGTGTGCTTTCGCAAGAGCGCAATGTACCCTTCACGGATTCATTACCAACACTAAAAGTATGCATTCATTGTACAGAATTGTGCCATACAAGAGAATAAATAAAACAGCTTTTCTTTTATGTGGTTTCGCAAGGGCGCCTTATGTAAAGGGTGCAGTGCACCCTTCACAGATTCGTTACCAACACGAAAAGTATGTATTCATTGTACAAAATTGTGCCATACAGGAGAATAAATAAAACAGTTTTTCTTTTATGTGGTTTCGCAAGGGCGCCTTATGTAAAGGGTGTAGTGCACCCTTCACAGATTCGTTACCAACACTAAAAGTATGTATTCTTTGTACAGAATTGTGCCATACAGAAGAATAAATAAAACAGCTTTTCTCTTATGTGGTTTCGCAAGGGCGCCTTATATAAAGGGTGCAGTGCACCCTTCACAGATTCGTTACCAACACTAAAAGTATGTATTCATTGTACAGAATTGTGCCATACAGAAGAAAAAATAAAACAGCTTTTCTTTTATGTGGTTTCCCAAGGGCGCAATGTACCCTTCACGGGTTCTTTACGAACACGAAAAGTATGAATTCATTGTAAAGAATTGTGCCATACAGGAGAATAAATAAAACAGTTTTTCTTTTATGTGGTTTCGCAAGGGCGCCTTATGTAAAGGGTGTAGTGCACCCTTCACAGATTCGTTACCAACACTAAAAGTAGGTATTCTTTGTACAGAATTGTGCCATACAGAAGAATAAATAAAACAGCTTTTCTTTTATGTGGTCTCGCAAGGGCGCCTTATGTAAAGGGCGCAGTGTACCCTTCACGGATTCTTTGCCAACACTAAAAGTATGTTTTCATTGTACAGAATTGTGACGTACGGAAGAATAAATAAAATAGCTTTTCTTTTATGTAGTTTCGCAAGGGCGTCTTATGTAAAGGGCGCAGTGTACCCTTCACGGATTTTTTACCAACACTAAAAGTATGTATCCATTGTACAGAATTGTGCCATACAGAAGAATAAGTAAAACAGCTTTTCTTTTATGTGGTTTCGCAAGAGCGCAATGTACCTTTCACGGATTCTTTACCAACACTAAAAGTATGTATTCATTGTACAGAATTGTGCCATAGAGGAGAATAAATAAAAAAGTTTTTCTTTTATGTGGTTTCGCAAGGGCGCCTTATGTGAAGGGTGTAGTGCACCCTTCACAGATTCGTTACCAACACTAAAAGTATGTATTCTTTGTACAGAATAGTGCCATACAGAAAAATAAATAAAACAAATTTTCTTTTATGTGGTTTCGCAAGGGCGCCTTATGTAAAGGGTGCAGTGCACTTTTCACAGATTCTTTACCAACACTAAAAGTATGTATTCATTGTACAGAATTGTGCTATTGAGAAGAACAAATAAAACAGCTTTTCTTTTATGTGGTTTCGCAAGGGCGCAATGTACCCTTCACGGGTTCTTTACGAACACGAAAAGTATGAATTCGTTGTACAGAATTGTGCCATACAGGAGAATAAATATAAAAGTTTTTCTTTTATGTGGTTTCGCAAGGGCGCCTTATGTAAAGGGTGTAGCGCACCCTTCACAGATTCGTTACCAACACTAAAAGTATGTATTCTTTGTACAGAATTGGCTATACAGAAGAATAAATGAAACAGCTTTTCTTTTATGTGGTCTCGCAAGGGCGCCTTACGTAAAGGGCGCAGTGTACCCTTCACGGATTCTTTGCCAACACTAAAAGTATGTTTTCGTTGTACAGAATTGTGACGTACAAGAGAATAAATAAAACAGCTTTTCTTTTATGTAGTTTCGTAAGGGCTCCTTGTGTAAAAGGCGCAGTGTACCCTTCACGGATTCTTTACCAACACTAAAAGTATGTATCCATTGTACTGAATTGTGCCATACAGAAGAATAAGTAAAAAAGCTTTTCTTTTATGTTGTTTCGCAAGAGCGCAAAGTACCTTTAGCGGATTCTTTACCAACACTAAAAGTATGTATTCATTGTACAGAATTGTGCCATACAGAAGAATAAATAAAACTGCTTTTCTTTTATGTGGCTTCGCAAGGGCGCAATGTACCCTTCACGGGTTCCTTACGAACACGAAAAGTATGTATTCATTGTACAGAATTGTGCCATACAGGAGAATAAATAAAACAGCTTTTCTTTTATGTGGTTTCGCAAGGGCGCAATGTACCCTTCTCGCGTTCTTTACGAACACGAAAATTATGTATTCATTGTACACAATTGTGCCATACAGGAGAATAAATAAAACAGCTTTTCTTTTATGTGGTTTCCCAAGGGCGCCTTATGTTAAGGGCGCAGTGTACCCTTCACGGATTCTTCACCAACACTAAAAGTATGTATCCATTGCAGAGAATTGTGCCATACACAAGAGAAAATAACATAGCCTTTCTTTTTTGTGGTTTCTCAAGAGCGCAATGTACCTTTCACGGATTCTTTACCAACATTAAAAGTATGTATTTATTGTACAGAGTTGTGACATACAGAAGAATAAATAAAACAGCTTTTCTTTTATGTGGTTTCGCAAGGGCGCAATGTACCCTTCACGGGTTCTTTACGAACACGAAAAGTATGTATTCATTGTACAGAATTGTGCCATACAGGAGAATGAATAAAACAGCTTTTCTTTTATGTGTTTTCGCAAGGGCGCAATGTACCTTTCACGGGTTCCTTACGAACACGAAAAATATGTATTCATTGTACAGAATTGTGGCATACAGGAGAATAAATAAAACAGCTTTTCTTTTATGTGGTTTCGCAAGGGCGCAATATACTTTTCACGGGTTGTTTACGAACACGAAAAGTATGTATTCATTGTACAGAATTGTGCCATACAGGAGAATAAATAAAACAGCTTTTCTTTTATGTGGTTTCCCAAGGGCGCATATGTAAAGGACGCAGTGTACCTTTCACGGATTCTTTACCAACATTAAAAGTATGTATTCATTGTACAGAATTGTGCCATAGAGAAGAATAAATAAAACAGCTTTTCTTTCTTGTGGTTTCGCAAAGGCGCAATGTACCCTTCACAGATTCTTTAACAACACTAAAAGTATGTTTTCATTGTACAGAATTGTGCCATAAGGAAGAATAAATAAAACATCTTTTCTTATTTTGTGGTTTCGCAAGGGCGCAATGTACCCTTCATGGATTCATTACCAACACTAAAAGTATGCATTCATTGTACAGAATTGTGCCATACAAGAGAATAAATAAAACAGCTTTTCTTTTATGTGGTTTCGCAAGGGCGCCTTATGTAAAGGGTGCAGTGCACCCTTCACAGATTCGTTACCAACACTAAAAGTATGTATTCATTGTACAGAATTGTGCCAAACAGAAGAATAAATAAAACAGCTTTTCTTTTATGTGGTTTCCCAAGGGCGCAATGTACCCTTCACGGGTTCTTTACCAACACTAAAAGTATGTATTCATTGTACAGAATTGTGCCATAGAGGAGAATAAATAAAACAGCTTTTCTTTTGTGTGCTTTCGCAAGAGCGCAATGTACCCTTCACGGATTCTTTACCAACACTAAAAGTATGTATTCATTGTACAGAATTGTGCCGTACAGACGATTATAGATAACATCTTTTCTTTTATGTGGTTTCGCAAGTGTGCAATGTACCCTTCGCTGGTTGTTTACGAACACGAAAAGTATGTATTCATTGTACAGAATTGTGTCATTCAGAAGAATAAATAATACAGCTTTTCTTTTATGTGGTTTCGCAAGGGCGCAATGTACCCTTCACGGGTTCTTCACGAACAAGATAAGTATGTATTCATTGTACAGAATTGTGCCATACAGGAGAATAAATAAAACGGCTTTTCTTTTATGTTTTTCCCAAGGGCGCCTTATGTAAAGGGCGCAGTGTACCCTTCACGGATTCTTTACCAACACTAAAAGTATGTATTCATTGTACAGAATTGTGCCATACAGAAGAATAAATAAAACAAATTTTCTTTTATGTGGTTTCGCAAGGGCGCCTTATGTAAAGGGTGCAGTGCACCCTTCAGAGATTCGTTACCATCACTAAAAGTATGTATTCATTGTACAGAATTGTGCCATACAGAAGAACAAATAAAACAGCTTTTCTTTTATGTGGTTTCGCAAGGGCGCAATGTACCCTTCACGGGTTCTTTACGAACACGAAAAGTATGAATTCATTGTACACAATTGTGCCATACAGGAGAATAAATAAAACAGTTTTTCTTTTATGTGGTTTCGCAAGGGCGCCTTATGTAAAGGGTGTAGTGCACCCTTCACAGATTCGTTACCAACACTAAAAGTATGTATTCTTTGTATAGAATTGTGCCATACAGAAGAATAAATAAAACAGATTTTCTTTTATGTGGTCTCGCAAGGGCGCCTTATGTAAAGGGCACAGTGTACCCTTCACGGATTCTTTGCCAACACTAAAAGTATGTATTCATTCTACAGAATTCTGACGTACAGAAGAATAAATAAAACAGCTTTTCTTTTATGTAGTTTCGCAAGGGCGCCTTATGTAAAGGGCGCAGTGTACCCTTCACGGATTCTTTACCAACACTAAAAGTATGTATCCATTGTACAGAATTGTGCCATACACAAGAGAAAATAACACAGCTTTTCTTTTATGTGGTTTCGCAAGAGCGCAATGTACCTTTCACGGATTCTTTACCAACATTAAAAGTATGTATTCATTGTACAGAATTGTGCCATACAGAAGAATAAATAAAAGAGCTTTTCTTTTATGTGGTTTCGCCAGGGCGCAATGTACGCTTCACGGATTCTTTGCCAACACTAAAAGTATGTATTCATTGTACAGAATTGTGCCATACAGGAGAATAAATAAAACAGCTTTTCTTTCATGTGGTTTCCCAAGGGGGCCTTATGTAAAGGGCGCAGTGTACCCTTCACGGATTCTTTGCCAACAATAAAAGTATGTATTCATTGTACAGAATTGTCACGTACAGAAGAATAAATAAAACAGCTTTTCTTTTATGTGGTTTCCCAAGGGCGCAATGTACCTTTCACGGATTCTTTACCAACATTAAAAGTATGTATTTATTGTACAGAATTGTGACATACAGAAGAATAAACAAAACAGCTTTTCTTTTATGTGGTCTCGCAAGGGCGCCTTATGTAAAGGGCACAGTGTACCCTTCACGGACTCTTTGCCAACACTAAAAGTATGTATTCATTCTACAGAATTCTGACGTACAGAAGAATAAATAAAACAGCTTTTCTTTTATGTAGTTTCGCAAGGGCGCCTTATGTAAAGGGCGCAGTGTACCCTTCACGGATTCTTTACCAACACTAAAAGTATGTATCCATTGTACAGAATTGTGCCATACACAAGAGAAAATAACACAGCTTTTCTTTTATGTGGTTTCGCAAGAGCGCAATGTACCTTTCACGGATTCTTTACCAGCATTAAAAGTATGTATTCATTGTACAGAATTGTGCCATACAGAAGAATAAATAAAAGAGCTTTTCTTTTATGTGGTTTCGCCAGGGCGCAATGTACGCTTCACGGATTCTTTGCCAACACTAAAAGTATGTATTCATTGTACAGAATTGTGCCATACAGGAGAATAAATAAAACAGCTTTTCTTTCATGTGGTTTCCCAAGGGCGCCTTATGTTAAGGGCGCAGTGTACCCTTCACGGATTCTTCACCAACACTAAAAGTATGTATCCATTGCACAGAATTGTGCCATACACAAGAGAAAATAACACAGCTTTTCTTTTTTGTGGTTTCTCAAGAGCGCAATGTACCTTTCACGGATTCTTTACCAACATTAAAAGTATGTATTTATTGTACAGAATTGTGACATACAGAAGAATAAATAAAACAGCTTTTCTTTTATGTGGTTTCGCAAGGGCGCAATGTACCCTTCACGGGTTCTTTACGAACACGAAAAGTATGTATTCATTGTACAGAATTGTGCCATACAGGAGAATGAATAAAACAGCTTTTTTTTATGTGTTTTCGCAAGGGCGCAATGTACCTTTCACGGGTTCCTTACGAACACGAAAAATATGTATTCATTGTACAGAATTGTGGCATACAGGAGAATAAATAAAACAGCTTTTCTTTTATGTGGTTTCGCAAGGGCGCAATATACTTTTCACGGGTTGTTTACGAACACGAAAAGTATGTATTCATTGTACAGAATTGTGCCATACAGGAGAATAAATAAAACAGCTTTTCTTTTATGTGGTTTCCCAAGGGCGCATATGTAAAGGGCGCAGTGTACCTTTCACGGATTCTTTACCAACATTAAAAGTATGTATTCATTGTACAGAATTGTGCCATAGAGAAGAATAAATAAAACAGCTTTTCTTTCATGTGGTTTCGCAAAGGCGCAATGTACCCTTCACAGATTCTTTAACAACACTAAAAGTATGTTTTCATTGTACAGAATTGTGCCATAAGGAAGAATAAATAAAACATCTTTTCTTATTTTGTGGTTTCGCAAGGGCGCAATGTACCCTTCATGGATTCATTACCAACACTAAAAGTATGCATTCATTGTACAGAATTGTGCCATACAAGAGAATAAATAAAACAGCTTTTCTTTTATGTGGTTTCGCAAGGGCGCCTTATGTAAAGGGTGCAGTGCACCCTTCACAGATTCGTTACCAACACTAAAAGTATGTATTCATTGTACAGAATTGTGCCAAACAGAAGAATAAATAAAACAGCTTTTCTTTTATGTGGTTTCCCAAGGGCGCAATGTACCCTTCATGGATTCATTACCAACACTAAAAGTATGCATTCATTGTACAGAATTGTGCCATACAAGAGAATAAATAAAACAGCTTTTCTTTTATGTGGTTTCGCAAGGGCGCCTTATGTAAAGAACGCAGTGTACCCTTCACGAATTCTTTACCAACACTAAAAGTATGTATCCATTGTACAGAATTGTGCCATTCAGAAGAATAAAGAAAACAGCTTTTCTTTTATGTGGTTTCGCAAGAGCGCAATGTACCTTTCACGGATTCTTTACCACCTTTAAAAGTATGTATTCATTGTTTAGAATTGTGCCATACAGAAGAATAAATAAAACTGCTTTTCTATTATGTGGTTTCGCAAGGGCGCAATGTACCCTTCATGGATTCATTACCAACATTAAAGTATGCATTCATTGTACAGAATTGTGTTATACAAGAGAATAAATAAAACAGCTTTTCTTTTATGTGTTTTCGCAAGGGCGCCTTATGTAAAGGGTGCAATGCACCCTTCACAGATTCGTTACCAACACTAAAAGTATGTATTCATTGTACAGAATTGTGCCATTCAGAAGAATAAAGAAAACAGCTTTTCTTTTATGTGGTTTCGCAAGAGCGCAATGTACCTTTCACGGATTCTTTACCACCTTTAAAAGTATGTATTCATTGTACAGAATTGTGCCATACAGAAGAATAAATAAAACAGCTTTTCTTTTATGTGGTTTCGCAAGGGCGCAATGTACCCTTCACGGGTTCTTTACGAACACGAAAAGTATGTATTCATTGTACAGAATTGTGCCATACAGGAGAATAAATAAAACAGCTTTTCTTTTATGTGGTTTCGCAAGGGCGCAATGTACCCTTCACGAGTTCTTTACGAACACGAAAAGTATGTATTCATTGTACAAAATTGTGCCATACAGTAGAATAAATAAAACAGTTTTTCTTTTATGTGGTTTCGCAATTGCGCCTTATGTAAAGGGTGTAGTGCACCCTTCACAGATTCGTTACCAACACTAAAAGTATGTATTTTTTGTACAGAATTGTGCCATACAGAAGAATAAATAAAACAGCTTTTCTTTTATGTGGTTTCGCAAGGGCGCCTTATGTAAGGGGTGCAGTGCACCCTTCACAGATTCGTTACCAACACTAAAAGTATGTATTCATTGTACAGAATTGTGCCATACAGAAGAACAAATAAAACAGCTTTTCTTTTATGTGGTTTCGCAAGGGCGCAATGTACCCTTCACGGGTTCTTTACGAACACGAAAAGTATGAATTCATTGTAAAGAATTGTGCCATACAGGAGAATAAATAAAACAGTTTTTCTTTTATGTGGTATCGCAAGGGCGCCTTATGTAAAGGGTGTAGTGCACCCTTCACAGATTCGTTACCAACACTAAAAGTACGTATTCTTTGTACAGAATTGTGCCATACAGAATAATGAATAAAACAGCTTTTCTTTTATGTGGTCTCGCAAGGGTGCCTTATGTAAAGGGCGCAGTGTACCCTTCACGGATTCTTTGCCAACACTAAAAGTATGTTTTCATTGTACAGAATTGTGACGTACAGAAGAATAAATAAAATAGCTTTTCTTTTATGTAGTTTCGCAAGGGCGCCTTATGTAAAGAGCGCAGTGTACCCTTCACGGATTCTTTACCAACACTAAAAGTATGTATCCATTGTACAGAATTGTGCCATACACAAGAATAAGTAAAACAGCTTTTCTTTTATGTGGTTTCGCAAGAGCGCAATGTACCTTTCACGGATTCTTTACCAACATTAAAAGTATGTATTCATTGTACAGAATTGCGCCATACAGAAGAATAGATAAAACTGCTTTTCTTTTATGTGGTTTCGCAAGGGCGCAATGTACCCTTCACGGGTTGTTTACGAACAAGAAAAGTATGTATTCATTGTACAGAATTGTGCCATACAGGAGAATAAATAAAACAGCTTTTCTTTTATGTGGTTTCCCAAGGGCGCCTTATGTAAAGGGCGCAGTGTACCCTTCACGGATTCTTTGCCAACACTAAAAGTATGTATTCATTGTACAGAATTGTGACGTACAGAAGAATAAATAATACAGCTTTTCTTTTATGTGGTTTCGCAAGGGCGCAATTTACCCTTCTCGGGTTCTTTACGAACACGAAAAGTAGGTATCCATTGTACAGAATCGTGCCATACACAAGAGTAAATAAAACAGCTTTTCTTTTATGTGGTTTCGCAAGAGCGCAATGTACCTTTCACGGATTCTTTACCAACATTAAAAGTATGTATTCATTGTACAGAATTGTGCCATACAGAAGAATAAATAAAACAGCTTTTCTTTTATGTGTTTTCGCAAGGGCGCAATGTACCCTTCACGAGTTCCTTACGAACATGAAAAATATGTATTAATTGTACAGAATTGTGCCATACAAGAGAATAAATAAAACAGCTTTTCTTTTATGTGGTTTCGCAAGGGCGCAATGTACCCTTCACGGGTTGTTTAAGAACACGAAAAGTATGTATTCATTGTACAGAATTTTGCCATACAGGAGAATAAATAAAACAGCTTTTCTTTTATGTGGTTTCCCAAGGGCGCCTTATGTAAAGGGCGCAGTGTACATTTCGCGGATTCTTTACCAACATTAAAAGTATGTATTCATTGCACAGAATTGTGCCATAGAGAAGAATATATAAAACAGCTTTTCTTTTATGTGGTTTCGCAAAGGCGCAATGTACCCTTCACGGATTCTTTAACAGCACTAAAAGTATGTATTCATTGTACAGAATTGTGCCATAAGGAAGAATAAATAAAAGAGCTTTTCTATTATGTGGTTTCGCAAGGGCGCAATGTACCCTTCATGGATTCATTACCAACACAAAAGTATGCATTCATTGTTCAGAATTGGGCCATACAAGAGAATAAATAAAACAGCTTTACTTTTATGTGTTTTCGCAAGGGCGCCTTATGTAAAGGGTGCAGTGCACCCTTCACAGATTCGTTACCAACACTAAAAGTATGTATTCATTGCACAGAATTGTGCCAAACAGAAGAATAAATAAAACAGCTTTTCTTTTATGTGGTTTCCCAAGGGCGCAATGTACCCTTCACGGGTTCTTTACCAACACTAAAAGTATGTATTGTTTGTACAGAATTGTGCCATACAGAAGAATAAATAAAACAAATTTTCTTTTATGTGGTTTCGCAAGGGCGCCTTATGTAAAGGGTGCAGTGCACTTTTCACAGATTCGTTACCAACACTAAAAGTATGTATTCATTGTACAGAATTGTGCTATACAGAAGAACAAATAAAACAGCTTTTCTTTTATGTGGTTTCGCAAGGGCGCAATGTACCCTTCACGGGTTCTTTACGAACACGAAAAGTATGAATTCGTTGTACAGAATTGTGCCATACAGGAGAATAAATAAAAAAGTTTTTCTTTTATGTGGTTTCGCAAGGGCGCCTTATGTAAAGGGTGTAGTGCACCCTTCACAGATTCGTTACCAACACTAAAAGTATGTATTCTTTGTACAGAATTGTGCTATACAGAAGAATAAATGAAACAGCTTTTCTTTTATGTGGTCTCACAAGGGCGCCTTACGTAAAGGGCGCAGTGTACCCTTCACGGATTCTTTACCAACACTAAAAGTATGTATCCATTGTACAGAATTGTGCCATACACAAGAATAAGTAATACAGCTTTTCTTTTATGTGGTTTCGCAAGAGAGCAATGTACCTTTCACGGATTCTTTACCAACATTAAAAGTATTTATTCATTGTACAGAATTGTGCCATACAGAAGAATAAATAAAACTGCTTTTCTTTTATGTGGTTTCGCAAGGGCGCAATGTACCCTTCACGGGTTGGTTACGAACAAGAAAAGTATGTATTCATTGTACAGAATTGTGCCATACAGGAGAATAAATAAAACAGCTTTTCTTTTATGTGGTTTCCCAAGGGCGCCTTATGTAATGGGCGCAGTGTACCCTTCACGGATTCTTTGCCAGCACTAAAAGTATGTATTCATTGTACAGAATTGTGACGTACAGAAGAATAAATAAAACAGCTTTTCTTTTATGTGGTTTCGCAAGGGCGCAATTTACCCTTCTCGGGTTCTTTACGAACTCGAAAAGTATGTATCCATTGTACACAATCGTGCCATACACAAGAGTAAATAAAACAGCTTTTCTTTTATGTGGTTTCGCAAGGGCGCAATGTACCCTTCACGGGTTGTTTACGAACACGAAAAGTATGTATTCATTGTGCAGAATTGTGCCATACAGGAGAATAAATAAAAAAGCTTTTCTTTTATGTGGTTTCCCAAGGGCGCCTTATGTAAAGGGCGCAGTGTACATTTCGCGGATTCTTTACTAACATTAAAAGTATGTATTCATTGTACAGAATTGTGCCATAGAGAAGAATAAATAAAACAGCTTTTCTTTTATGTGGTTTCGCAAAGGCGCAATGTACCCTTCACGGATTCTTTAACAGCACTAAAAGTATGTATTCATTGTACAGAATTGTGCCATAAGGAAGAATAAACAAAACAGCTTTTCTATTATGTGGTTTCGCAAGGGCGCAATGTACCCTTCATGGATTCATTACCAACACAAAAGTATGCATTCATTGTACAGAATTGGGCCATACAAGAGAATAAATAAAACAGCTTTACTTTTATGTGTTTTCGCAAGGGCGCCTTATGTAAAGGGTGCAGTGCACCCTTCACAGATTCGTTACCAACACTAAAAGTATGTATTCATTGTACAGAATTGTGCCAAACAGAAGAATAAATAAAACAGCTTTTCTTTTATGTGGTTTCCCAAGGGCGCAATGTACCCTTCACGGGTTCTTTACCAACACTAAAAGTATGTATTCATTGTACAGAATTGTGCCATAGAGGAGAATAAATAAAAAAGTTTTTCTTTTATGTGGTTTCGCAAGGGCGCCTTATGTGAAGGGTGTAGTGCACCCTTCACAGATTCGTTACCAACACTAAAAGTATGTATTCTTTGTACAGAATAGTGCCATACAGAAAAATAAATAAAACAAATTTTCTTTTATGTGGTTTCGCAAGGGCGCCTTATGTAAAGGGTGCAGTGCACTTTTCACAGATTCGTTACCAACACTAAAAGTATGTATTCATTGTACAGAATTGTGCTATACAGAAGAACAAATAAAACAGCTTTTCTTTTATGTGGTTTCGCAAGGGCGCAATGTACCCTTCAGGGGTTCTTTACGAACACGAAAAGTATGAATTCGTTGTACAGAATTGTGCCATACAGGAGAATAAATATAAAAGTTTTTCTTTTATGTGGTTTCGCAAGGGCGCCTTATGTAAAGGGTGTAGTGCACCCTTCACAGATTCGTTACCAACACTAAAAGTATGTATTCTTTGTACAGAATTGGCTATACAGAAGAATAAATGAAACAGCTTTTCTTTTATGTGGTCTCGCAAGGGCGCCTTACGTAAAGGGCGCAGTGTACCCTTCACGGATTCTTTGCCAACACTAAAAGTATGTTTTCGTTGTACAGAATTGTGACGTACAAGAGAATAAATAAAACAGCTTTTCTTTTATGTAGTTTCGTAAGGGCTCCTTGTGTAAAAGGCGTAGTGTACCCTTCACGGATTCTTTACCAACACTAAAAGTATGTATCCATTGTACTGAATTGTGCCATACAGAAGAATAAGTAAAAAAGCTTTTCTTTTATGTGGTTTCGCAAGAGCGCAAAGTACCTTTAGCGGATTCTTTACCAACACTAAAAGTATGTATTCATTGTACAGAATTGTGCCATACACAAGAATAAATAAAACTGCTTTTCTTTTATGTGGCTTCGCAAGGGCGCAATGTACCCTTCACGGGTTCCTTACGAACACGAAAAGTATGTATTCATTGTACAGAATTGTGCCATACAGGAGAATAAATAAAACAGCTTTTCTTTTATGTGGTTTCGCAAGGGCGCAATGTACCCTTCACGGGTTGTTTACGAACACGAAAAGTATGTATTTATTGTACAGAATTGTGCCATACAGGGGAATAAATAAAACAGCTTTTCTTTTATGTGGTTTCCCAAGGGCGCCTTATGTAAAGGGCGCAGTGTACCCTTCACGGATTCTTTGCCAACACTAAAAGTATGTATTCATTGTACAGAATTGTGACGTACAGAAGAATAAATAAAACAGCTTCTCTTTTATGTGGTTTCGCAAGGGCGCAATGTACCCTTCTCGGGTTCTTTACGAACACGAAAAGTATGTATTCATTGTACAGAATTGTGCCATAGAGGAGAATAAATAAAACAGCTTTTCTTTTATGTGGTTTCCCAAGGGCGCCTTATTTAAAGGGCGCAGTGTACCCTTCACGGATTCTTTGCCAACACTAAAAGTATGTATTCATTGTACAGAATTGTGTCGTACAGAAGAATAAATAAAACCGCTTTTCTTTTATGTAGTTTCGCAAGGGCGCCTTATGTAAAGAGCGCAGTGTACCCTTCACGGATTCTTTACCAACACTAAAAGTATGTATCCATTGTACAGAATTGTGCCATACACAAGAGTAAATAAAACAGCTTTTCTTTTATGTGGTTTCGCAAGAGCGCAATGTACCTTTCACGGATTCTTTACCAACATTAAAAGTATGTATTCATTGTACAGAATTGTGACATACAGAAGAATAAATAAAACAGCTTTTCTTTTATGTGGTTTCGCAAGGGCGCAGTGTACCCTTCACGGGTTCTTTACGAACACGAAAAGTATGTATTCATTGTACAGATTTGTGCCATACAGGAGAATAAATAAAACAGCTTTTCTTTTATGTGGTTTCGCAAGGGCGCAATGTACCCTTCACGGGTTCTTTACGAACACGAAAAGTATGTATTCATTGTACAGAATTGTGCCATACAGGAGAATAAATAAAACAGCTTTTCTTTTATGTGGTTTCGCAAGGGCGCAATGTACCCTTCACGGGTTGTTTACGAACAAGAAAAGTATGTATTCATTGTACAGAATTGTGCCATACAGGAGAATAAATAAAACAGCTTTTCTTTTATGTGGTTTCCCAGGGGCGCCTTATGTAAAGGGCGCAGTGTACCCTTCACGGATCCTTTGCCAACACTAAAAGTATGTATTCATTGTACAGAATTGTGACGTACAGAAGAATAAATAAATCAGCTTTTCTTTTATGTGGTTTCGCAAGGGCGCAATTTACCCTTCTGGGGTTTTTTACGAACACGAAAAGTATGTATCCATTGTACAGAATTGTGCCATACACAAGAGTAAATAAAACACCTTTTCTTTTATGTGGTTTCGCAAGAGCGCAATGTACCTTTCACGGATTCTTTACCAACATTAAAAGTATGTATTCATTGTACAGAATTGTGCCATACAGAAGAATAAATAAAACAGCTTTTCTTTTGTGTGTTTTCGCACGGGCGCAATGTACCCTTCACGAGTTCCTTACGAACACGAAAAATATGTATTAATTGTACAGAATTGTGCCATACAAGAGAATAAATAAAACAGCTTTTCTTTTATGTGGTTTCGCAAGGGCGCAATGTACACTTCACGGGTTGTTTACGAACACGAAAAGTATGTATTCATTGTACAGAATTGTGCCATACAGGAGAATAAATAAAACAGCTTTTCTTTTATGTGATTTCCCGAGGGCGCCTTATGTAAAGGGCGCAGTGTACATTTCGCGGATTCTTTACCAACATTAAAAGTATGTATTCATTGTACAGAATTGTGCCATAGAGAAGAATAAATAAAACAGTTTTTCTTTTATGTGGTTTCGCAAAGGCGCAATGTACCCTTCACGGATTCTTTAACAGCACTAAAAGTATGTATTCATTGTACAGAATTGTGCCATAAGGAAGAATAAATAAAACAGCTTTTCTATTATGTGGTTTCGCAAGGGCGCAATGTACCCTTCATGGATTCATTACCAACACTAAAAGTATGCATTCATTGTACAGAATTGTGCCATACAAGAGAATAAATAAAACAGCTTTTCTTTTATGTGTTTTCGCAAGGGCGCCTTATGTAAAGGGTGCAGTGCACCCTTCACAGATTCGTTACCAACACTAAAAGTATGTATTCATTGTACAGAATTGTGCCAAACAGAAGAATAAATAAAACAGCTTTTCTTTTATGTGGTTTCCCAAGGGCGCAATGTACCCTTCACGGGTTCTTTACCAACACTAAAAGTATGTATTCATTGTACAGAATTGTGCCATAGAGGAGAATAAATAAAACGGTTTTTATTTTGTGTGGTTTCGCAAGAGCGCAATCTACCCTTCACGGATTCTTTACCAACACTAGAAGTATGTATTCATTGTACAGAATTGTGCCATACAGACGATTAAAGAAAACATCTTTTCTTTTATGTGGTTTCGCAAAGGCGCAATGTACCCTTCACTGGTTGTTTACGAACACGAAAAGTATGTATTCATTGTACAGAATTGTGCCATACAGAAGAATAAATAAAATATCTTTTCTTTTATGTGGTTTCGCAAGGGCGCAATGTACCCTTCACGGGTTCTTCACGAACACGATAAGTATGTATTCATTGTACAGAATTGTGCCATACAGGAGAATAAATAAAACAGCTTTTCTTTTATGTGGTTTCCCAAGGGCGCCTTATGTAAAGGGCGTAGTGTACCCTTCACGGATTCTTTACCAACACTAAAAGTATGTATTCATTGTACAGAATTGTGCCATACAGAAGAATAAATAAAACAAATTTTCTTTTATGTGGTTTCGCAAGGGCGCCTTATGTAAAGGGTGCAGTGCACCCTTCACAGATTCGTTACCAACACTAAAAGTATGTATTCATTGTACAGAATTGTGCTATACAGAGGAACAAATAAAACAGCTTTTCTTTTATGTGGTTTCGCAAGGGCGCAATGTACCCTTCACGGGTTCTTTAACAACACGAAAAGTATGAATTCGTTGTACAGAATTGTGCCATACAGGAGAATAAATAAAAAAGTTTTTCTTTTATGTGGTTTCGCAAGGGCGCCTTATGTAAAGGGTGTAGTGCACCCTTCACAGATTCGTTACCAACACTAAAAGTATGTATTCTTTGTACAGAATTGTGCCATACAGAAGAATAAATGAAACAGCTTTTCTTTTATGTGGTCTCGCAAGGGCGCCTTATGTAAAGGGCGCAGTGTACCCTTCACGGATTCTTTGCCAACACTACAAGTATGTTTTAGTTCTACAGAATTGTGACGTACAAGAGAATAAATAAAACAGCTTTTCTTTTATGTAGTTTCGCAAGGGCTCCTTATGTGAAAGGCGCAGTGTACCCTTCACGGATTCTTTACCAACACTAAAAGTATGTATCCATTGTACAGAATTGTGCCATACACAAGAGAAAATAACACAGCTTTTCTTTTATGTGGTTTCGCAAGAGCGCAATGTACCTTTCACGGATTCTTTACCAACAATAAAAGTATGTATTCATTGTACAGAATTGTGCCATACAGAAGAATAAATGAAACAGCTTTTCTTTTATGTGGTTTCGCCAGGGCGCAATGTACGCTTCACGGGTTCTTTACGAACACGAAAAGTATGTATTCATTGTACAGAATTGTGCCATACAGGAGAATAAATAAAACAGCTTTTCTTTTATGTGGTTTCGCAAGGGCGCAATGTACCCTTCTGGGGTTCTTTACGAACACGAAAATATGTATTCATTGTACAGAATTGTGCCATACAGGAGAATAAATAAAACAGCTTTTCTTTTATGTGGTTTCCCAAGGGCGCCTTATTTAAAGGTCGCAGTGTACCCTTCACGGATTCTTTGCCAACACTAAAAGTATGTATTCATTGTACAGAATTGTGACGTACAGAAGAATAAATAAAACAGCTTTTCTTTTATGTAGTTTCGCAAGGGCGCCTTATGTAAAGGGCGCAGTGTACCCTTCACGGATTCTTTACCAACACTAAAAGTATGTATCCATTGTACAGAATTGTGCCATACACAAGAGAAAATAACACAGCTTTTCTTTTATGTGGTTTCGCAAGAGCGCAATGTACCTTTCACGGATTCTTTACCAACATTAAAAGTATGTATTCATTGTACAGAATTGTGCCATACAGAAGAATAAATAAAACAGCTTTTCTTTTATGTGGTTTCGCCAGGGCGCAATGTACGCTTCACGGATTCTTTGCCAACACTAAAAGTATGTATTCATTGTACAGAATTGTGCCATACAGGAGAATAAATAAAACAGCTTTTCTTTCATGTGGTTTCCCAAGGGGGCCTTATGTAAAGGGCGCAGTGTACCCTTCACGGATTCTTTGCCAACAATAAAAGTATGTATTCATTGTACAGAATTTTGACGTACAGAAGAATAAATAAAACAGCTTTTCTTTTATGTGGTTTCGCAAGGGCGCAATGTACCCTTCTCGGGTTCTTTACGAACACGAAAATTATGTATTCATTGTACAGAATTGTGCCATACAGGAGAATAAATAAAACAGCTATTCTTTTATGTGGTTTCCCAAGGGCGCCTTATGTTAAGGGCGCAGTGTACCCTTCACGGATTCTTCACCAACACTAAAAGTATGTATCCATTGCACAGAATTGTGCCATACACAAGAGAAAATAACACAGCTTTTCTTTTTTGTGGTTTCTCAAGAGCGCAATGTAGCTTTCACGGATTCTTTACCAACATTAAAAGTATGTATTTATTGTACAGAATTGTGACATACAGAAGAATAAATAAAACAGCTTTTCTTTTATGTGGTTTCGCAAGGGCGCAATGTACCCTTCACGGGTTGTATACGAACACGAAAAGTATGTATTCATTGTACAGAATTGTGCCATACAGGAGAATAAATAAAACAGCTTTTCTTTTATGTGGTTTCCCAAGGGCGCATATGTAAAGGGCGCAGTGTACCTTTCACGGATTCTTTACCAACATTAAAAGTATGTATTCATTGTACAGAATTGTGCCATAGAGAAGAATAAATAAAACAGCTTTTCTTTCATGTGGTTTCGCAAAGGCGCAATGTACCCTTCACAGATTCTTTAACAACACTAAAAGTATGTTTTCATTGTACAGAATTGTGCCATAAGGAAGAATAAATAAAACATCTTTTCTTATTTTGTGGTTTCGCAAGGGCGCAATGTACCCTTCATGGATTCATTACCAACACTAAAAGTATGCATTCATTGTACAGAATTGTGCCATACAAGAGAATAAATAAAACAGCTTTTCTTTTATGTGGTTTCGCAAGGGCGCCTTATGTAAAGGGTGCAGTGCACCCTTCACAGATTCGTTACCAACACTAAAAGTATGTATTCATTGTACAGAATTGTGCCAAACAGAAGAATAAATAAAACAGCTTTTCTTTTATGTGGTTTCCCAAGGGCGCAATGTACCCTTCACGGGTTCTTTACCAACACTAAAAGTATGTATTCATTGTACAAAATTGTGCCATAGAGGAGAATAAATAAAACAGCTTTTCTTTTGTGTGGTTTCGCAAGAGCGCAATGTACCCTTCACGGATTCTTTACCAACACTAAAAGTATGTATTCATTCTACAGAATTGTGCCGTACAGACGATTATAGATAACATCTTTTCTTTTATGTGGTTTCGCAAGGGTGCAATGTACCCTTCACTGGTTGTTTACGAACACGAAAAGTATGTATTCATTGTACAGAACTGTGCCATTCAGAAGAATAAATAATACAGCTTTTCTTTTATGTGGTTTCGCAAGGGCGCAATGTACCCTTCACGGGTTCTTCACGAACAAGATAAGTATGTATTCATTGTACAGAATTGTGCCATACAGGAGAATAAATAAAACGGCTTTTCTTTTATGTCTTTCCCAAGGGCGCCTTATGTAAAGGGCGCAGTGTACCCTTCACGGATTCTTTACCAACACTAAAAGTATGTATTCATTGTACAGAATTGTGCCATACAGAAGAATAAATAAAACAAATTTTCTTTTATGTGGTTTCGCAAGGGCGCCTTATGTAAAGGGTGCAGTGCACCCTTCACAAATTAGTAACCATCACTAAAAGTATGTATTCATTGTACAGAATTGTGCCATACAGAAGAACAAATAAAACAGCTTTTCTTTTATGTGGTTTCGCAAGGGCGCAATGTACCCTTCACGGGTTCTTTACGAACACGAAAAGTATGAATTCATTGTACAGAATTGTGCCATACAGGAGAATAAATAAAACAGTTTTTCTTTTATGTGGTTTCGCAAGGGCGCCTTATGTAAAGGGTGTAGTGCACCCTTCACAGATTCGTTACCAACATTAAAAGTATGTATTCTTTGTATAGAATTGTGCCATACAGAAGAATAAATAAAACAGATTTTCTTTTATGTGGTCTCGCAAGGGCGCCTTATGTAAAGGGCACAGTGTACCCTTCACGGATTCTTTGCCAACACTAAAAGTATGTATTCATTCTACAGAATTCTGACGTACAGAAGAATAAATAAAACAGCTTTTCTATTATGTGGTTTCGCAAGGGCGCCTTATGTAAAGGGTGCAATGTACACTTCACGGGTTCTTTACCAACACTAAAAATATGCATTCATTGTACAAAATTGTGCCATAGAGAAGAATAAATAAAACCGTTTGTCTTTGATTTGGTTTCGCAAGGGCGCCTTATGTACCCTTCACGAATTCTTTACCAACACTAAAAGCATGTATTCATTGTACAGAATTGTGCCATACAGAAGAATAAATAAAACAGCTTTTCTTTTATGTGGTTTCGAAGGGCGCAATGTACCCTTCTCGGGTTCTTTACGAACATGAAAACTATGTATTCATTGTACAGAATTGTGCCATACAGGAGAATAAATAAAACAGCTTTTATTTTATGTGGTTTCCCAAGGGCGCATTATGTAAAGGGCGCAGTGTACCCTTCACGGATTCTTTGCCAACACTAAAAGTATGTATTCATTGTACAGAATTGTGACGTACAGAAGAATAAATAAAACAGCTTTTCTTTTATGTAGTTTCGCAAGGGCGCCTTATGTAAAGGGCGCAGTGTACCCTTCACGGATTCTTTACCAACACTAAAAGTATGTATCCATTGTACAGAATTGTGCCATACAGAAGAGAAAATAACACAGCTTTTATTTTATGTGGTTTCGCAAGATCGCAATGTACCTTTCACGGATTCTTTACCATGATTAAAAGTATGTATTCATTGTACAGAATTGTGCCATACAGAAGAATAAATAAAACAGCTTTTCTTTTATGTGGTTTCGCAAGGGCGCAATGTACCCTTAACGGATTCTTTACGAACACGAAAAGTATGTATTCATTGTACAGAATTGTGCCATACAGGAGAATAAATAAAACAGCTTTTCTTTTATGTGGTTTCTCAAGGGCGCAATGTACCCTTCACGGATTCTTTACGAACACGAAAAGTATGTATTCATTGTACAGAATTGTGCCATACAGGAGAATAAATAAAACAGCTTTTCTTTTATGTGGTTTCTCAAGGGCGCAATGTACCCTTCACGGGTTGTTTACGAACACGAAAAGTATGTATTCATTGTACAGAATTGTGCCATACAGGAGAATAAATAAAACAGATTTTCTTTTATGTGGTTTCCCAAGGGGGCCTTATGTAAAGGGCGCAGTGTACCCTTCACGGATTCTTTGCCAACAATAAAACTATGTATTCAGTGTACAGAATTGTGACGTACAGAAGAATAAATAAAACAGCTTTTTTTATGTGGTTTCGCAAGGGCGCAATGTACCCTTCTCGGGTTCTTTACGAACACGAAAATTATGTATTCATTGTACAGAATTGTGCCATAAAGGAGAATAAATAAAACAGCTTTTCTTTTATGTGGTTTCGCAAGGGCGCAATGTACCCTTCACGGGTTGTTTACGAACACGAAAAGTATGTATTCATTGTACAAAATTGTGCCATACAGGAGAATAAATAAAACAGTTTTTCTTTTATGTGGTTTCGCAAGGGCGCCTTATGTAAAGGGTGTAGTGCACCCTTCACAGATTCGTTACCAACACTAAAAGTATGTATTCTTTGTACAGAATTGTGCCATACAGAAGAATAAATAAAACAGCTTTTCTCTTATGTGGTTTCGCAAGGGCGCCTTATATAAAGGGTGCAGTGCACCCTTCACAGATTCGTTACCAACACTAAAAGTATGTATTCATTGTACAGAATTGTGCCATACAGAAGAACAAATAAAACAGCTCTTCTTTTATGTGGTTTCCCAAGGGCGCAATGTACCCTTCACGGGTTCTTTACGAACACGAAAAGTATGAATTCATTGTAAAGAATTGTGCCATACAGGAGAATAAATAAAACAGTTTTTCTTTTATGTGGTTTCGCAAGGGCGCCTTATGTAAAGGGTGTAGTGCACCCTTCACAGATTCGTTACCAACACTAAAAGTAGGTATTCTTTGTACAGAATTGTGCCATACAGAAGAATAAATAAAACAGCTTTTCTTTTATGTGGTCTCGCAAGGGCGCCTTATGTAAAGGGCGCAGTGTACCCTTCACGGATTCTTTGCCAACACTAAAAGTATGTTTTCATTGTACAGAATTGTGACGTACGGAAGAATAAATAAAATAGCTTTTCTTTTATGTAGTTTCGCAAGGGCGTCTTATGTAAAGGGCGCAGTGTACCCTTCACGGATTTTTTACCAACACTAAAAGTATGTATCCATTGTACAGAATTGTGCCATACAGAAGAATAAGTAAAACAGCTTTTCTTTTATGTGGTTTCGCAAGAGCGCAATGTACCTTTCACGGATTCTTTACCAACACTAAAAGTATGTATTCATTGTACAGAATTGTGCCATAGAGGAGAATAAATAAAAAAGTTTTTCTTTTATGTGGTTTCGCAAGGGCGCCTTATGTGAAGGGTGTAGTGCACCCTTCACAGATTCGTTACCAACACTAAAAGTATGTATTCTTTGTACAGAATAGTGCCATACAGAAAAATAAATAAAACAAATTTTCTTTTATGTGGTTTCGCAAGGGCGCCTTATGTAAAGGGTGCAGTGCACTTTTCACAGATTCTTTACCAACACTAAAAGTATGTATTCATTGTACAGAATTGTGCTATACAGAAGAACAAATAAAACAGCTTTTCTTTTATGTGGTTTCGCAAGGGCGCAATGTACCCTTCACGGGTTCTTTACGAACACGAAAAGTATGAATTCGTTGTACAGAATTGTGCCATACAGGAGAATAAATATAAAAGTTTTTCTTTTATGTGGTTTCGCAAGGGCGCCTTATGTAAAGGGTGTAGCGCACCCTTCACAGATTCGTTACCAACACTAAAAGTATGTATTCTTTGTACAGAATTGGCTATACAGAAGAATAAATGAAACAGCTTTTCTTTTATGTGGTCTCGCAAGGGCGCCTTACGTAAAGGGCGCAGTGTACCCTTCACGGATTCTTTGCCAACACTAAAAGTATGTTTTCGTTGTACAGAATTGTGACGTACAAGAGAATAAATAAAACAGCTTTTCTTTTATGTAGTTTCGTAAGGGCTCCTTGTGTAAAAGGCGCAGTGTACCCTTCACGGATTCTTTACCAACACTAAAAGTATGTATCCATTGTACTGAATTGTGCCATAGAGGAGAATAAGTAAAAAAGCTTTTCTTTTATGTTGTTTCGCAAGAGCGCAAAGTACCTTTAGCGGATTCTTTACCAACACTAAAAGTATGTATTCATTGTACAGAATTGTGCCATACAGAAGAATAAATAAAACTGCTTTTCTTTTATGTGGCTTCGCAAGGGCGCAATGTACCCTTCACGGGTTCCTTACGAACACGAAAATATGTATTCATTGTACAGAATTGTGCCATACAGGAGAATAAATAAAACAGCTTTTCTTTTATGTGGTTTCGCAAGGGCGCAATGTACTCTTCTCGGGTTCTTTACGAACACGAAAATTATGTATTCATTGTACACAATTGTGCCATACAGGAGAATAAATAAAACAGCTTTTCTTTTATGTGGTTTCCCAAGGGCGCCTTATGTTAAGGGCGCAGTGTACCCTTCACGGATTCTTCACCAACACTAAAAGTATGTATCCATTGCAGAGAATTGTGCCATACACAAGAGAAAATAACATAGCTTTCCTTTTTTGTGGTTTCTCAAGAGCGCAATGTACCTTTCACGGATTCTTTACCAACATTAAAAGTATGTATTTATTGTACAGAGTTGTGACATACAGAAGAATAAATAAAACAGCTTTTCTTTTATGTGGTTTCGCAAGGGCGCAATGTACCCTTCACGGGTTCTTTACGAACACGAAAAGTATGTATTCATTGTACAGAATTGTGCCATACAGGAGAATGAATAAAACAGCTTTTCTTTTATGTGTTTTCGCAAGGGCGCAATGTACCTTTCACGGGTTCCTTACGAACACGAAAAATATGTATTCATTGTACAGAATTGTGGCATACAGGAGAATAAATAAAACAGCTTTTCTTTTATGTGGTTTCGCAAGGGCGCAATATACTTTTCACGGGTTGTTTACGAACACGAAAAGTATGTATTCATTGTACAGAATTGTGCCATACAGGAGAATAAATAAAACAGCTTTTCTTTTATGTGGTTTCCCAAGGGCGCATATGTAAAGGACGCAGTGTACCTTTCACGGATTCTTTACCAACATTAAAAGTATGTATTCATTGTACAGAATTGTGCCATAGAGAAGAATAAATAAAACAGCTTTTCTTTCTTGTGGTTTCGCAAAGGCGCAATGTACCCTTCACAGATTCTTTAACAACACTAAAAGTATGTTTTCATTGTACAGAATTGTGCCATAAGGAAGAATAAATAAAACATCTTTTCTTATTTTGTGGTTTCGCAAGGGCGCAATGTACCCTTCATGGATTCATTACCAACACTAAAAGTATGCATTCATTGTACAGAATTGTGCCATACAAGAGAATAAATAAAACAGCTTTTCTTTTATGTGGTTTCGCAAGGGCGCCTTATGTAAAGGGTGCAGTGCACCCTTCACAGATTCGTTACCAACACTAAAAGTATGTATTCATTGTACAGAATTGTGCCAAACAGAAGAATAAATAAAACAGCTTTTCTTTTATGTGGTTTCCCAAGGGCGCAATGTACCCTTCACGGGTTCTTTACCAACACTAAAAGTATGTATTCATTGTACAGAATTGTGCCATAGAGGAGAATAAATAAAACAGCTTTTCTTTTGTGTGCTTTCGCAAGAGCGCAATGTACCCTTCACGGATTCTTTACCAACACTAAAAGTATGTATTCATTGTACAGAATTGTGCCGTACAGACGATTATAGATAACATCTTTTCTTTTATGTGGTTTCGCAAGGGTGCAATGTACCCTTCGCTGGTTGTTTACGAACACGAAAAGTATGTATTCATTGTACAGAATTGTGTCATTCAGAAGAATAAATAATACAGCTTTTCTTTTATGTGGTTTCGCAAGGGCGCAATGTACCCTTCACGGGTTCTTCACGAACAAGATAAGTATGTATTCATTGTACAGAATTGTGCCATACAGGAGAATAAATAAAACGGCTTTTCTTTTATGTTTTTCCCAAGGGCGCCTTATGTAAAGGGCGCAGTGTACCCTTCACGGATTCTTTACCAACACTAAAAGTATGTATTCATTGTACAGAATTGTGCCATACAGAAGAATAAATAAAACAAATTTTCTTTTATGTGGTTTCGCAAGGGCGCCTTATGTAAAGGGTGCAGTGCACCCTTCAGAGATTCGTTACCATCACTAAAAGTATGTATTCATTGTACAGAATTGTGCCATACAGAAGAACAAATAAAACAGCTTTTCTTTTATGTGGTTTCGCAAGGGCGCAATGTACCCTTCACGGGTTCTTTACGAACACGAAAAGTATGAATTCATTGTACACAATTGTGCCATACAGGAGAATAAATAAAACAGTTTTTCTTTTATGTGGTTTCGCAAGGGCGCCTTATGTAAAGGGTGTAATGCACCCTTCACAGATTCGTTACCAACACTAAAAGTATGTATTCTTTGTATAGAATTGTGCCATACAGAAGAATAAATAAAACAGATTTTCTTTTATGTGGTCTCGCAAGGGCGCCTTATGTAAAGGGCACAGTGTACCCTTCACGGATTCTTTGCCAACACTAAAAGTATGTATTCATTCTACAGAATTCTGACGTACAGAAGAATAAATAAAACAGCTTTTCTTTTATGTAGTTTCGCAAGGGCGCCTTATGTAAAGGGCGCAGTGTACCCTTCACGGATTCTTTACCAACACTAAAAGTATGTATCCATTGTACAGAATTGTGCCATACACAAGAGAAAATAACACAGCTTTTCTTTTATGTGGTTTCGCAAGAGCGCAATGTACCTTTCACGGATTCTTTACCAACATTAAAAGTATGTATTCATTGTACAGAATTGTGCCATACAGAAGAATAAATAAAAGAGCTTTTCTTTTATGTGGTTTCGCCAGGGCGCAATGTACGCTTCACGGATTCTTTGCCAACACTAAAAGTATGTATTCATTGTACAGAATTGTGCCATACAGGAGAATAAATAAAACAGCTTTTCTTTCATGTGGTTTCCCAAGGGGGCCTTATGTAAAGGGCGCAGTGTACCCTTCACGGATTCTTTGCCAACAATAAAAGTATGTATTCATTGTACAGAATTGTCACGTACAGAAGAATAAATAAAACAGCTTTTCTTTTATGTGGTTTCCCAAGGGCGCAATGTACCTTTCACGGATTCTTTACCAACATTAAAAGTATGTATTTATTGTACAGAATTGTGACATACAGAAGAATAAACAAAACAGCTTTTCTTTTATGTGGTCTCGCAAGGGCGCCTTATGTAAAGGGCACAGTGTACCCTTCACGGACTCTTTGCCAACACTAAAAGTATGTATTCATTCTACAGAATTCTGACGTACAGAAGAATAAATAAAACAGCTTTTCTTTTATGTAGTTTCGCAAGGGCGCCTTATGTAAAGGGCGCAGTGTACCCTTCACGGATTCTTTACCAACACTAAAAGTATGTATCCATTGTACAGAATTGTGCCATACACAAGAGAAAATAACACAGCTTTTCTTTTATGTGGTTTCGCAAGAGCGCAATGTACCTTTCACGGATTCTTTACCAGCATTAAAAGTATGTATTCATTGTACAGAATTGTGCCATACAGAAGAATAAATAAAAGATCTTTTCTTTTATGTGGTTTCGCCAGGGCGCAATGTACGCTTCACGGATTCTTTGCCAACACTAAAAGTATGTATTCATTGTACAGAATTGTGCCATACAGGAGAATAAATAAAACAGCTTTTCTTTCATGTGGTTTCCCAAGGGCGCCTTATGTTAAGGGCGCAGTGTACCCTTCACGGATTCTTCACCAACACTAAAAGTATGTATCCATTGCACAGAATTGTGCCATACACAAGAGAAAATAACACAGCTTTTCTTTTTTGTGGTTTCTCAAGAGCGCAATGTACCTTTCACGGATTCTTTACCAACATTAAAAGTATGTATTTATTGTACAGAATTGTGACATACAGAAGAATAAATAAAACAGCTTTTCTTTTATGTGGTTTCGCAAGGGCGCAATGTACCCTTCACGGGTTCTTTACGAACACGAAAAGTATGTATTCATTGTACAGAATTGTGCCATACAGGAGAATGAATAAAACAGCTTTTCTTTTATGTGTTTTCGCAAGGGAGCAATGTACCTTTCACGGGTTCCTTACGAACACGAAAAATATGTATTCATTGTACAGAATTGTGGCATACAGGAGAATAAATAAAACAGCTTTTCTTTTATGTGGTTTCGCAAGGGCGCAATATACTTTTCACGGGTTGTTTACGAACACGAAAAGTATGTATTCATTGTACAGAATTGTGCCATACAGGAGAATAAATAAAACAGCTTTTCTTTTATGTGGTTTCCCAAGGGCGCATATGTAAAGGGCGCAGTGTACCTTTCACGGATTCTTTACCAACATTAAAAGTATGTATTCATTGTACAGAATTGTGCCATAGAGAAGAATAAATAAAACAGCTTTTCTTTCATGTGGTTTCGCAAAGGCGCAATGTACCCTTCACAGATTCTTTAACAACACTAAAAGTATGTTTTCATTGTACAGAATTGTGCCATAAGGAAGAATAAATAAAACATCTTTTCTTATTTTGTGGTTTCGCAAGGGCGCAATGTACCCTTCATGGATTCATTACCAACACTAAAAGTATGCATTCATTGTACAGAATTGTGCCATACAAGAGAATAAATAAAACAGCTTTTCTTTTATGTGGTTTCGCAAGGGCGCCTTATGTAAAGGGTGCAGTGCACCCTTCACAGATTCGTTACCAACACTAAAAGTATGTATTCATTGTACAGAATTGTGCCAAACAGAAGAATAAATAAAACAGCTTTTCTTTTATGTGGTTTCCCAAGGGCGCAATGTACCCTTCACGGGTTCTTTACCAACACTAAAAGTATGTATTCATTGTACAGAATTGTGCCATAGAGGAGAATAAATAAAACAGCTTTTCTTTTGTGTGGTTTCGCAAGAGCGCAATGTACCTTTCACGGATTCTTTACCAACACTAAAAGTATGTATTCATTGCACAGAATTGTGCCGTACAGACGATTATAGATAACATCTTTTCTTTTATGTGGTTTCGCAAGGGTGCAATGTACCCTTCACTGGTTGTTTACGAACACGAAAAGTATGTATTCATTGTACAGAATTGTGCCATTCAGAAGAATAAATAATACAGCTTTTCTTTTATGTGGTTTCGCAAGGGCGCAATGTACCCTTCACGGGTTCTTCACGAACAAGATAAGTATGTATTCATTGTACAGAATTGTGCCATACAGGAGAATAAATAAAACGGCTTTTCTTTTATGTTTTTCCCAAGGGCGCCTTATGTAAAGGGCGCAATGTACCCTTCACGGGTTCTTTACGAACACGAAAAGTATGTATTCATTGTACAGAATTCTGCCATACAGGAGAATGAATAAAACAGCTTTTCTTTTATGCGTTTTCGCAAGGGAGCAATGTACCTTTCACGGGTTCCTTACGAACACGAAAAATATGTATTCATTGTACAGAATTGTGGCATACAGGAGAATAAATAAAACAGCTTTTCTTTTATGTGGTTTCGCAAGGGCGCAATATACTTTTCACGGGTTGTTTACGAACACGAAAAGTATGTATTCATTGTACAGAATTGTGCCATACAGGAGAATAAATAAAACAGCTTTTCTTTTATGTGGTTTCCCAAGGGCGCATATGTAAAGGGCGCAGTGTACCTTTCACGGATTCTTTACCAACATTAAAAGTATGTATTCATTGTACAGAATTGTGCCATAGAGAAGAATAAATAAAACAGCTTTTCTTTCATGTGGTTTCGCAAAGGCGCAATGTACCCTTCACAGATTCTTTAACAACACTAAAAGTATGTTTTCATTGTACAGAATTGTGCCATAAGGAAGAATAAATAAAACATCTTTTCTTATTTTGTGGTTTCGCAAGGGCGCAATGTACCCTTCATGGATTCATTACCAACACTAAAAGTATGCATTCATTGTACAGAATTGTGCCATACAAGAGAATAAATAAAACAGCTTTTCTTTTATGTGGTTTCGCAAGGGCGCCTTATGTAAAGGGTGCAGTGCACCCTTCACAGATTCGTTACCAACACTAAAAGTATGTATTCATTGTACAGAATTGTGCCAAACAGAAGAATAAATAAAACAGCTTTTCTTTTATGTGGTTTCCCAAGGGCGCAATGTACCCTTCACGGGTTCTTTACCAACACTAAAAGTATGTATTCATTGTACAGAATTGTGCCATAGAGGAGAATAAATAAAACAGCTTTTCTTTTGTGTGGTTTCGCAAGAGCGCAATGTACCTTTCACGGATTCTTTACCAACACTAAAAGTATGTATTCATTGTACAGAATTGTGCCGTACAGACGATTATAGATAACATCTTTTCTTTTATGTGGTTTCGCAAGGGTGCAATGTACCCTTCACTGGTTGTTTACGAACACGAAAAGTATGTATTCATTGTACAGAATTGTGCCATTCAGAAGAATAAATAATACAGCTTTTCTTTTATGTGGTTTCGCAAGGGCGCAATGTACCCTTCACGGGTTCTTCACGAACAAGATAAGTATGTATTCATTGTACAGAATTGTGCCATACAGGAGAATAAATAAAACGGCTTTTCTTTTATGTTTTTCCCAAGGGCGCCTTATGTAAAGGGCGCAGTGTACCCTTCACGGATTCTTTACCAACACTAAAAGTATGTATTCATTGTACAGAATTGTGCCATACAGAAGAATAAATGAAACAAATTTTCTTTTATGTGGTTTCGCAAGGGCGCCTTATGTAAAGGGTGCAGTGCACCCTTCACAGATTCGTTACCATCACTAAAAGTATGTATTCATTGTACAGAATTGTGCCATACAGAAGAACAAATAAAACAGCTTTTCTTTTATGTGGTTTCGCAAGGGCGCAATGTACCCTTCACGGGTTCTTTACGAACACGAAAAGTATGAATTCATTGTACACAATTGTGCCATACAGGAGAATAAATAAAACCGTTTTTCTTTTATGTGGTTTCGCAAGGGCGCCTTATGTAAAGGGTGTAGTGCACCCTTCACAGATTCGTTACCAACACTAAAAGTATGTATTCTTTGTATAGAATTGTGCCATACAGAAGAATAAATAAAACAGATTTTCTTTTATGTGGTCTCGCAAGGGCGCCTTATGTAAAGGGCACAGTGTACCCTTCACGGATTCTTTGCCAACACTAAAAGTATGTATTCATTCTACAGAATTCTGACGTACAGAAGAATAAATAAAACAGCTTTTCTATTATGTGGTTTCGCAAGGGCGCCTTATGTAAAGGGTGCAATGTACACTTAACGGGTTCTTTACCAACACTAAAAATATGCATTCATTGTACAAAATTGTGCCATAGAGAAGAATAAATAAAACCGTTTGTCTTTGATTTGGTTTCGCAAGGGCGCCTTATGTACCCTTCACGAATTCTTTACCAACACTAAAAGCATGTATTCATTGTACAGAATTGTGCCATACAGAAGAATAAATAAAACAGCTTTTCTTTTATGTGGTTTCGAAGGGCGCAATGTACCCTTCTCGGGTTCTTTACGAACATGAAAACTATGTATTCATTGTACAGAATTGTGCCATACAGGAGAATAAATAAAACAGCTTTTATTTTATGTGGTTTCCCAAGGGCGCATTATGTAAAGGGCGCAGTGTACCCTTCACGGATTCTTTGCCAACACTAAAAGTATGTATTCATTGTACAGAATTGTGACGTACAGAAGAATAAATAAAACAGCTTTTCTTTTATGTAGTTTCGCAAGGGCGCCTTATGTAAAGGGTCCAGTGCACCCTTCACAGATTCGTTACCAACACTAAAAGTATGTATTCGTTGTACAGAATTGTGTCATACAGAAGAAGAAATAAAACAGCTTTTCTTTTATGTGGTTTCGCAAGGGCGCAATGTACCCTTCACGGGTTCTTTACGAACACGAAGAGTACGAATTCATTGTACAGAATTGTGCCATACAGGAGAATAAATAAAACAGTTTTTCTTTTATGTGGTTTCGCAAGGGCGCCCTATGTAAAGGGCGCAGTGTACCCTTCACGGATTCTTTACCAACACTAAAAGTATGTATTCATTGTACAGAATTGTGCCATACAGAAGAATAAATAAAACAGCTTTTTTTTTATGTGGTTTCGCAAGGGCGCCTTATGTAAAGGGCGCAGTGCACCCTTCACAGATTCGTTACCATCACTAAAAGTATGTATTCATTGTACAGAATTGTGCCATACAGGAGAATAAATAAAACAGTTTTTCTTTTATGTGGTTTCGCAAGGGCGCCTTATGTAAAGGGTGTAGTGCACCCTTCACAAATTCGTTACCAACACTAAAAGTATGTATTCTTTGTATAGAATTGTGCCATACAGAAGAATAAATAAAACAGCTTTTCTTTTATGTGGTCTCGCAAGGGCGCCTCATGTAAAGGGCGCAGTGTACCCTTCACGGATTCTTTGCCAACACTAAAAGTATGTATTCATTCTACAGAATTCTGACGTACAGAAAAATAAATAAAACAGCTTCTCTATTATGTGGTTTCGCAAGGGCGCCTTATGTAAAGGGTGCAATGTACACTTCACGGGTTCTTTACCAACACTAAAAATATGCATTCATTGTACAGAATTGTGCCATAGAGAAGAATAAATAAAACCGTTTGTCTTTGATTTGGTTTCGCAAGGGCGCCTTATGTACCCTTCACGAATTCTTTACCAACACTAAAAGCATGTATTCATTGTACAGAATTGTGCCATAGAGGAGAATAAATAAACCAGCTTTTCTTTTATGTGGTTTCGAAGGGCGCAATGTACCCTTCTCGGGTTCTTTACGAACATGAAAACTATGTATTCATTGTACAGAATTGTGCCATACAGGAGAATAAATAAAACATCTTTTATTTTATGTGGTTTCCCAAGGTCGCCTTATGTAAAGGGCGCAGTGTACCCTTCACGGATTCTTTGCCAACACTAAAAGTATGTATTCATTGTACAGAATTGTGACGTACAGAAGAATAAATAAAACAGCTTTTCTTTTATGTAGTTTCGCAAGGGCGCCTTATGTAAAGGGTGCAGTGCACCCTTCACAGATTCGTTACCAACACTAAAAGTATGTATTCATTGTACAGAATTGTGCCATACAGAAGAAGAAATAAAACAGCTTTTCTTTTATGTGGTTTCGCAAGGGCGCAATGTACCCTTCACGGGTTCTTTACGAACACGAAAAGTATGAATTCATTGTACAGAATTGTGCCATACAAGAGAATAAATAAAACAGTTTTTCTTTTATGTGGTTTCGCAAGGGCGCCTTATGTAAAGGGTGTAGTGCACCCTTCACAGATTCGTTACCAACACTAAAAGTATGTATTCTTTGTACAGAATTGTGCCATACAGAAGAATAAATAAATCAGCTTTTCTTTTATGTGGACTCGCAAGGGCGCCTTATGTAAAGGGCGCAGTGTACCCTTCACGGATTCTTTGCCAACACTAAAAGTATGTATTCATTCTACAGAATTCTGACGTACAGAAGAATAAATAAAACAGCTTTTCTATTATGTGGTTTCGCAAGGGCGCCTTATGTAAAGAGTGCAATGTACACTTCACAGGTTCTTTTCCAACACTAAAAATATGCATTCATTGTACAGAATTGTGCCATAGAGAAGAATAAATAAAACCGTTTGTCTTTGATTTGGTTTCGCAAGGGCGCCTTATGTACCCTTCACGGATTCTTTACCAACACTAAAAGCATGTATTCATTGTTCAGAATTGTGCCATAGAGGAGAATAATTAAAACAGCTTTTCTTTTATGTAGTTTCGCAAGGGCGCAATGTACCCTTCTCGGGTTCTTTACGAACACGAAAAGTATGTATTCATTGTACAGAATTGTGCCATACAGGAGAATAAATAAAACAGCTTTTCTTTTTTGTGGTTTCCCAAGGGCGCCTTATTTAAAGGGCGCAGTGTACCCTTCACGGATTCTTTGCCAACACTAAAAGTGTGTATTCATTGTACAGAATTGTGACCTACAGAAGAATAAATAAAACAGCTTTTCTTTTATGTAGTTTCGCAGGGGCGCCTTATGTAAAGGGCGCAGTGTACCCTTCACGGATTCTTTACCAACACTAAAAGTATGTATCCATTGTACAGAATTGTGCCATACACAAGAGAAAATAACACAGCTTTTCTTTTATGTGGTTTCGCAAGATCGCAATGTACCTTTCGCGGATTCTTTACCATGATTAAAAGTATGTATTTATTGTACAGAATTGTGCCATACAGAAGAATAAATAAAACAGCTTTTCTTTTATGTGGTTTCGCAAGGGCGCAATGTACCCTTAACGGATTCTTTACGAACACGAAAAGTATGTATTCATTGTACAGAATTGTGCCATACAGGAGAATAAATAAAACAGCTTTTCTTTTATGTGGTTTCTCAAGGGCGCAATGTACCCTTCACGGATTCTTTACGAACACGAAAAGTATGTATTCATTGTACAGAATTGTGCCATACAGGAGAATAAATAAAACAGCTTTTCTTTTATGTGGTTTCTCAAGGGCGCAATGTACCCTTCACGGGTTGTTTACGAACACGAAAAGTATGTATTCATTGTACAGAATTGTGCCATACAGGAGAATAAATAAAACAGATTTTCTTTTATGTGGTTTCCCAAGGGGGCCTTATGTTAAGGGCGCAGTGTACCCTTCACGGATTCTTTGCCAACAATAAAACTATGTATTCAGTGTACAGAATTGTGACGTACAGAAGAATAAATAAAACAGCTTTTTTTTATGTGGTTTCGCAAGGGCGCAATGTACCCTTCTCGGGTTCTTTACGAACACGAAAATTATGTATTCATTGTACAGAATTGTGCCATAAAGGAGAATAAATAAAACAGCTTTTCTTTTATGTGGTTTCCCAAGGGCGCCTTATGTTAAGGGCGCAGTGTAACCTTCACGGATTCTTTGCCAACACTAAAAAAATGTATTCATTGTACAGAATTGTGATGTACAGATGAATAAATAAAACAGCTTTTCTTTTATGTAGTTTCGCAAGGGCGCCTTATGTAAAGGGCGCAGTTTACCCTTCACGGATTTTTTACCAACACTAAAAGTATGTATCCATTGTACAGAATTGTGCCATACACAAAAGAAAATAACACAGCTTTTCTTTTATGTGGTTTCGCAAGGGCGCAATGTACCCTTCACGGGTTCCTTACGAACACGAAAAATATGTATTCATTGTACAGAATTGTGGCATACAGGAGAATAAATAAAACAGCTTTTTTTTTATGTGGTTTCGCAAGTGCGCAATATACCCTTCACGGGTTGTTTACGAACACGAAAAGTATGTATTCGTTGTGCAGAATTGTGCCATACAGGAGAATAAATAAAACAGCTTTTCTTTTATGTGGTTTCCCAAGGGCGCCTTATGTAAACCTCGCAGTGTACCTTTCACGGATTCTTTACCAACATTAAAAGTATGTATTCATTGTACAGAATTGTGCCATAGAAAAGAATAAATAAAACAGCTTTTCTTTTATGTGGTTTCGCAAAGGCGCAATGTACCCTTCACAGATTCTTTAACAACACTAAAAGTATGTATTCATTGTACAGAATTGTGCCATAAGGAAGGATAAATAAAACAGCTTTTCTTATTTTGTGGTTTCGCAAGGGCGCAATGTACCCTTCATGGATTCATTACCAACACTAAAAGTATGCATTCATTGTACACAATTGTGCCATACAAGAGAATAAATAAAACAGCTTTTTTTTTATGTGGTTTCGCAAGGGCGCCTTATGTAAAGGGTGCAGTGCACCCTTCACAGATTCGTTACCATCACTAAAAGTATGTATTCATTGTACAGAATTGTGCCATACAGGAGAATAAATAAAACAGTTTTTCTTTTATGTGGTTTCGCAAGGGCGCCTTATGTAAAGGGTGTAGTGCACCCTTCACAAATTCGTTACCAACACTAAAAGTATGTATTCTTTGTATAGAATTGTGCCATACAGAAGAATAAATAAAACAGCTTTTCTTTTATGTGGTCTCGCAAGGGCGCCTCATGTAAAGGGCGCAGTGTACCCTTCACGAATTCTTTGCCAACACTAAAAGTATGTATTCATTCTACAGAATTCTGACGTACAGAAAAATAAATAAAACAGCTTCTCTATTATGTGGTTTCGCAAGGGCGCCTTATGTAAAGGGTGCAATGTACACTTCACGGGTTCTTTACCTACACTAAAAATATGCATTCATTGTACAGAATTGTGCCATAGAGAAGAATAAATAAAACCGTTTGTCTTTGATTTGGTTTCGCAAGGGCGCCTTATGTACCCTTCACGAATTCTTTACCAACACTAAAAGCATGTATTCATTGTACAGAATTGTGCCATAGAGGAGAATAAATAAACCAGCTTTTCTTTTATGTGGTTTCGAAGGGCGCAATGTACCCTTCTCGGGTTCTTTACGAACATGAAAACTATGTATTCATTGTACAGAATTGTGCCATACAGGAGAATAAATAAAACATCTTTTATTTTATGTGGTTTCCCAAGGGCGCCTTATGTAAAGGGCGCAGTGTACCCTACACGGATTCTTTGCCAACACTAAAAGTATGTATTCATTGTACAGAATTGTGACGTACAGAAGAATAAATAAAACAGCTTTTCTTTTATGTAGTTTCGCAAGGGCGCCTTATGTAAAGGGTGCAGTGCACCCTTCACAGATTCGTTACCAACATAAAAGTATGTATTCATTGTACAGAATTGTGCCATACAGAAGAAGAAATAAAACAGCTTTTCTTTTATGTGGTTTCGCAAGGGCGCAATGTACCCTTCACGGGTTGTTTACGAACACGAAAAGTATGAATTCATTGTACAGAATTGTGCCATACAAGAGAATAAATAAAACAGTTTTTCTTTTATGTGGTTTCGCAAGGGCGCCTTATGTAAAGGGTGTAGTGCGCCCTTCACAGATTCGTTACCAACACTAAAAGTATGTATTCTTTGTACAGAATTGTGCCATACAGAAGAATAAATAAATCAGCTTTTCTTTTATGTGGACTCGCAAGGGCGCCTTATGTAAAGGGCGCAGTGTACCCTTCACGGATTCTTTGCCAACACTAAAAGTATGTATTCATTCTACAGAATTCTGACGTACAGAAGAATAAATAAAACAGCTTTTCTATTATGTGGTTTCGCAAGGGCGCCTTATGTAAAGAGTGCAATGTACACTTCACGGGTTCTTTTCCAACACTAAAAATATGCATTCATTGTACAGAATTGTGCCATACAGGAGAATAAATAAAACAGCTTTTCTTTTTTGTGGTTTCCCAAGGGCGCCTCATTTAAAGGGCGCAGTGTACCCTTCACGGATTCTTTGCCAACACTAAAAGTATGTATTCATTGTACAGAATTGTGACCTACAGAAGAATAAATAAAACAGCTTTTCTTTTATGTAGTTTCGCAAGGGCGCCTTATGTAAAGGGCGCAGTGTACCCTTCACGGATTCTTTACCAACTCTAAAAGTATGTATCTATTGTACAGAATTGCGCCATACACAAGAGAAAATAACACAGCTTTTCTTTTATGTGGTTTCGCAAGAGCGCAATGTACCTTTCACGGATTCTTTACCAACATTAAAAGTATGTATTCATTGTACAGAATTGTGCCATACAGAAGAATAAATAAAAAAGCTTTTCTTTTATGTGGTTTCGCAAGGGCGCAATGTACCCTTCACGGATTCTTTACGAACACGAAAAGTATGTATTCATTGTACAGAATTGTGCCATACAGGAGAATAAATAAAACAGCTTTTCTTTTATGTGGTTTCTCAAGGGCGCAATGTACCCTTCACGGATTCTTCACGAACACGAAAAGTATGTATTCATTGTACAGAATTGTGCCATACAGGAGAATAAATAAAACAGCTTTTCTTTTATGTGGTTTCTCAAGGGCGCAATGTACCCTTCACGGGTTGTTTACGAACACGAAAAGTATATATTCATTGTACAGAATTGTGCCATACAGGAGAATAAATAAAACAGCTTTTCTTTTATGTGGTTTCTCAAGGGCGCAATGTACCCTTCACGGGTTGTTTACGAACACGAAAATTATGTATTCATTGTACAGAATTGTGCCATACAGGAGAATAAATAAAACAGCTTTTCTTTTATGTGGTTTCCCAAGGGCGCCTTATGTTAAGGGCGCAGTGTAACCTTCACGGATTCTTTGCCAACACTAAAAAAATGTATTCATTGTACAGAATTGTGACGTACAGAAGAATAAATAAAACAGCTTTTCATTTATGTAGTTTCGCAAGGGCGCCTTATGTAAAGGGCGCAGTGTACCCTTCACGGATTCTTTACCAACACTAAAAGTATGTATCCATTGTACAGAATTGTGCCATACACAAAAGAAACAACACAGCTTTTCTTTTATGTGGTTTCTCAAGAGCGCAATGTACCTTTCACGGATTCTTTACCAACATTAAAAGTATGTATTCATTGTACAGAATTGTGACATACAGAAGAATAAATAAAACAGCTTTTCTTTTATGTGGTTTCGCAAGGGCGCAATGTACCCTTCACGGGTTCTTTACGAACACGAAAAGTATGTATTCATTGTACAGAATTGTGCCATACAGGAAAATGAATAAAACAGCTTTTCTTTTACGTGTTTTCGCAAGGGCGCAATGTACCTTTCACGGGTTCCTTACGAACACGAAAAATATGTATTCATTGTACAGAATTGTGGCATACAGGAGAATAAATAAAACAGCTTTTCTTTTATGTGGTTTCGCAAGGGCGCAATATACCCTTCACGGGTTGTTTACGAACACGAAAAGTATGTATTCATTGTGCAGAATTGTGCCATACAGGAGAATAAATAAAACAGCTTTTCTTTTATGTGGTTTCCCAAGGGCGCCTTATGTAAACGGCGCAGTGTACCTTTCACGGATTCTTTACCAACATTAAAAGTATGTATTCATTGTACAGAATTGTGCCATAGAAAAGAATAAATAAAACAGCTTTTCTTTTATGTGGTTTCGCAAAGGCGCAATGTACCCTTCACAGATTCTTTAACAACACTAAAAGTATGTATTCATTGTACAGAATTGTGCCATAAGGAAGAATAAATAAAACAGCTTTTTTTATTTTGTGGTTTCGCAAGGGCGCAATGTACCCTTCATGGATTCATTACCAACAATAAAAGTATGCATTCATTGTACACAATTGTGCCATACAAGAGAATAAATAAAACAGCTTTTCTTTTATGTGGTTTCGCAAGGGCGCCTTATGTAAAGGGTGCAGTGCACCCTTCACAGATTCGTTACCAACACTAAAAGTATGTATTCATTGTACAGAATTGTGCCAAACAGAAGAATAAATAAAACAGCTTTTCTTTTAAGTGGTTTCACAAGGGCACAATGTACCCTTCACGGGTTCTTTACCAACACTAAAAGTATGTATTCATTGTACAGAATTGTGCCATAGAGGAGAATAAATAAAACAGCTTTTCTTTTGTGTGGTTTCGCAAGAGCGCAATGTACCCTTCACGGATTCTTTACCAACACTAAAAGTATGTATTCATTGTACAGAATTGTGCCGTACAGACGATTAAAGAAAACATATTTTCTTTTATGTGGTTTCGCAAGGGACGCAATGTACCCTTCACTGGTTGTTTACGAACACGAAAAGTATGTATTCATTGTACAGAATTGTGCCATACAGAAGAATAAATAATACAGCTTTTCTTTTATGTGGTTTCGCAAGGGCGCAATGTACCCTTCACGGGTTCTTCACGAACACGAAAAGTATGAATTCAATGTACAAAATTGTGCCATACAGGAGAATAAATAAAACAGTTTTTCTTTTATGTGGTTTCGCAAGGGCGCCTTATGTAAAGGGTGTAGTGAACCCTTCACAGATTCGTTACCAACACTAAAAGTATGTATTCTTTGTACAGAATTGTGCCATACAGAAGAATAAATAAAACAGATTTTCTTTTTTGTGGTCTCGAAAGGCCGCCTTATGTAAAGGGCGCAGTGTACCCTTCACGGATTCTTTGCCAACACTAAAAGTATGTATTCAATGTACAGAATTCTGACGTACAGAAGAATAAATAAAACAGCTTTTCTATTATGTGGTTTCGCAAGGGCGCCTTATGTAAAGGGTGCAATGTACATTTCACGGGTTCTTTACCAACACTAAAAATATGCATTCATTGTACAGAATTGTGCCATAGAGAAGAATAAATAAAACCGTTTGTCTTTGATTTGGTTTCGCAAGGGCGCCTTATGTACCCTTCACGGATTCTTTACCAACACTAAAAGCATGTATTCATTGTACAGAATTGTGCCATAGAGGAGAATAAATAAAACAGCTTTTCTTTTATGTGGTTTCGCAAGGGCGCAATGTACGCTTCTCGGGTTCTTTACGAACACGAGAAGTATGTATTCATTGTACAGAATTGTGCCATACAGGACAATAAATAAAACAGCTTTTCTTTTATGTGGTTTCCCAAGGGCGCCTTATGTAAAGGGCGCAGTGTACCCTTCACGGATTCTTTACCAACACTAAAAGTATGTATTCATTGTACAGAATTGTGACGTACAGAAGAATAAATAAAATAGCTTTTCTTTTATGTAGTTTCGCAAGCCGCCTTATGTAAAGGGCGCAGTGTACCCTTCACGAATTCTTTACCAACACTAAAAGTATGTATCCATTGTACAGAATTGTGCCATACAGAAGAATAAAGAAAACAGCTTTTCTTTTATGTGGTTTCGCAAGAGCGCAATGTACCTTTCACGGATTCTTTACCACCTTTAAAAGTATGTATTCATTGTACAGAATTGTGCAATACAAAAGAATAAATAAAACTGTTTTTCTATTATGTGGTTTCGCAAGGGCGCAATGTACCCTTCATGGATTCATTACCAACATTAAAGTATGCATTTATTGTACAGAATTGTGTTATACAAGAGAATAAATAAAACAGCTTTTCTTTTATGTGTTTTCGCAAGGGCGCCTTATGTAAAGGGTGCAATGCACCCTTCACAGATTCGTTACCAACACTAAAAGTATGTATTCATTGTACAGAATTGTGCCATACAGAAGAACAAATAAAACAGCTTTTCTTTTATGTGGTTTCGCAAGGGCGCAATGTACCCTTCACGGGTTCTTTACGAACACGAAAAGTATGAATTCATTGTAAAGAATTGTGCCATACAGGAGAATAAATAAAACAGTTTTTCTTTTATGTGGTATCGCAAGGGCGCCTTATGTAAAGGGTGTAGTGCACCCTTCACAGATTCGTTACCAAAACTAAAAGTATGTATTCTTTGTACAGAATTGTGCCATACAGAATAATAAATAAAACAGCTTTTCTTTTATGTGGTCTCGCAAGAGCGCCTTATGTAAAGGGCGCAGTGTACCCTTCACGGATTCTTTGCCAACACTAAAAGTATGTTTTCATTGTACAGAATTGTGACGTACAGAAGAATAAATAAAATAGCTTTTCTTTTATGTAGTTTCGCAAGGGCGCCTTATGTAAAGAGCGCAGTGTACCCTTCACGGATACTTTACCAACACTAAAAGTGTGTATCCATTGTACAGAATTGTGCCATACACAAGAATAAGTAAAACAGCTTTTCTTTTATGTGGTTTCGCAAGAGCGCAATGTACCTTTCACGGATTCTTTACCAACATTAAAAGTATGTATTCATTGTACAGAATTGCGTCATACAGAAGAATAAATAAAACTGCTTTTCTTTTATGTGGTTTCGCAAGGGCGCAATGTACCCTTCACGGGTTGTTTACGAACAAGAAAAGTATGTATTCATTGTACAGAATTGTGCCATACAGGAGAATAAATAAAACAGCTTTTCTTTTATGTGGTTTCCCAAGGGCGCCTTATGTAAAGGGCGCAGTGTACCCTTCACGGATTCTTTACCAACACTAAAAGTATGTATTCATTGTACAGAATTGTGACCTACAGAAGAATAAATAATACAGCTTTTCTTTTATGTGGTTTCGCAAGGGCGCAATTTACCCTTCTCGGGTTCTTTACGAACACGAAAAGTAGGTATCCATTGTACAGAATCGTGCCATACACAAGAGTAAATAAAACAGCTTTTCTTTTATGTGGTTTCGCAAGAGCGCAATGTACCTTTCACGGATTCTTTACCAACATTAAAAGTATGTATTCATTGTACAGAATTGTGCCATACAGAAGAATAAATAAAACAGCTTTTCTTTTATGTGTTTTCGCAAGGGCGCAATGTACCCTTCACGAGTTCCTTACGAACATGAAAAATATGTATTAATTGTACAGAATTGTGCCATACAAGAGAATAAATAAAACAGCTTTTCTTTTATGTGGTTTCGCAAGGGCGCAATGTACCCTTCACGGGTTGTTTACGAACACGAAAAGTATGTATTCATTGTACAGAATTTTGCCATACAGGAGAATAAATAAAACAGCTTTTCTTTTATGTGGTTTCCCAAGGGCGCCTTATGTAAAGGGCGCAGTGTACATTTCGCGGATTCTTTACCAACATTAAAAGTATGTATTCATTGCACAGAATTGTGCCATAGAGAAGAATATATAAAACAGCTTTTCTTTTATGTGGTTTCGCAAAGGCGCAATGTACCCTTCACGGATTCTTTAACAGCACTAAGTGTATGTATTCATTGTACAGAATTGTGCCATAAAAAAGAATAAATAAAACAGCTTTTCTATTATGTGGTTTCGCAAGGGCGCAATGTACCCTTCATGGATTCATTACCAACACAAAAGTATGCATTCATTGTTCAGAATTGGGCCATACAAGAGAATAAATAAAACAGCTTTACTTTTATGTGTTTTCGCAAGGGCGCCTTATGTAAAGGGTGCAGTGCACCCTTCACAGATTCGTTACCAACACTAAAAGTATGTATTCATTGTACAGAATTGTGCCAAACAGAAGAATAAATAAAACAGCTTTTCTTTTATGTGGTTTCCCAAGGGCGCTATGTACCCTTCACGGGTTCTTTACCAACACTAAAAGTATGTATTCATTGTACAGAATTGTGCCATACAGAAGAATAAATAAAAAAAATTTCCTTTTATGTTGTTTCGCAAGGGCGCCTTATGTAAAGGGTGCAGTGCACTTTTCACAGATTCGTTACCAACACTAAAAGTATGTATTCATTGTACAGAATTGTGCCATAAGGAAGAATAAATAAAACAGCTTTTCTTATTTTGTGGTTTCGCAAGGGCGCAATGTACCCTTCATGGATTCATTACCAACACTAAAAGTATGCATTCATTGTACACAATTGTGCCATACAAGAGAATAAATAAAACAGCTTTTCTTTTATGTGGTTTCGCAAGGGCGCCTTATGTAAAGGGTGCAGTGCACCCTTCACAGATTCGTTACCAACACTAAAAGTATGTATTCATTGTACAGAATTGTGCCAAACAGAAGAATAAATAAAACAGCTTTTCTTTTATGTGGTTTCCCAAGGGCACAATGTACCCTTCACGGGTTCTTTACCAACACTAAAAGTATGTATTCATTGTACAGAATTGTGCCATAGAGGAGAATAAATAAAACAGCTTTTCTTTTGTGTGGTTTCGCAAGAGCGCAATGTACCCTTCACGGATTCTTTACCAACACTAAAAGTATGTATTCATTGTACAGAATTGTGCCGTACAGACGATTAAAGAAAACATATTTTCTTTTATGTGGTTTCGCAAGGGCGCAATGTACCCTTCACTGGTTGTTTACGAACACGAAAAGTATGTATTCATTGTACAGAATTGTGCCATACAGAAGAATAAATAATACAGCTTTTCTTTTATGTGGTTTCGCAAGGGCGCAATGTACCCTTCACGGGTTCTTCACGAACACGAAAAGTATGAATTCAATGTACAAAATTGTGCCATACAGGAGAATAAATAAAACAGTTTTTCTTTTATGTGGTTTCGCAAGGGCGCCTTATGTAAAGGGTGTAGTGAACCCTTCACAGATTCGTTACCAACACTAAAAGTATGTATTCTTTGTACAGAATTGTGCCATACAGAAGAATAAATAAAACAGATTTTCTTTTTTGTGGTCTCGAAAGGCCGCCTTATGTAAAGGGCGCAGTGTACCCTTCACGGATTCTTTGCCAACACTAAAAGTATGTATTCAATCTACAGAATTCTGACGTACAGAAGAATAAATAAAACAGCTTTTCTATTATGTGGTTTCGCAAGGGCGCCTTATGTAAAGGGTGAAATGTACATTTCACGGGTTCTTTACCAACACTAAAAATATGCATTCATTGTACAGAATTGTGCCATAGAGAAGAAAAAATAAAACCGTTTGTCTTTGATTTGGTTTCGCAAGGGCGCTTTATGTACCCATCACGGATTCTTTACCAACACTAAAAGCATGTATTCATTGTACAGAATTGTGCCATAGAGGAGAATAAATAAAACAGCTTTTCTTTTATGTGGTTTCGCAAGGGCGCAATGTACGCTTCTCGGGTTCTTTACGAACACGAAAAGTATGTATTCATTGTACAGAATTGTGCCATACAGGACAATAAATAAAACAGCTTTTCTTTTATGTGGTTTCCCAAGGGCGCCTTATGTAAAGGGCGCAGTGTACCCTTCACGGATTCTTTGCCAACACTAAAAGTATGTATTCATTGTACAGAATTGGGACGTACAGAAGAATAAATAAAATAACTTTTCTTTTATGTAGTTTCGCAAGGGCGCCTTATGTAAAGAACGCAGTGTACCCTTCACGAATTCTTTACCAACACTAAAAGTATGTATCCATTGTACAGAATTGTGCCATTCAGAAGAATAAAGAAAACAGCTTTTCTTTTATGTGGTTTCGCAAGAGCGCAATGTACCTTTCACGGATTCTTTACCACCTTTAAAAGTATGTATTCATTGTACAGAATTGTGCCATACAGAAGAATAAATAAAACTGCTTTTCTATTATGTGGTTTCGCAAGGGCGCAATGTACCCTTCATGGATTCATTACCAACATTAAAGTATGCATTCATTGTACAGAATTGTGTTATACAAGAGAATAAATAAAACAGCTTTTCTTTTATGTGTTTTCGCAAGGGCGCCTTATGTAAAGGGTGCAATGCACCCTTCACAGATTCGTTACCAACACTAAAAGTATGTATTCATTGTACAGAATTGTGCCATTCAGAAGAATAAAGAAAACAGCTTTTCTTTTATGTGGTTTCGCAAGAGCGCAATGTACCTTTCACGGATTCTTTACCACCTTTAAAAGTATGTATTCATTGTACAGAATTGTGCCATACAGAAGAATAAATAAAACAGCTTTTCTTTTATGTGGTTTCGCAAGGGCGCAATGTACCCTTCACGGGTTCTTTACGAACACGAAAAGTATGTATTCATTGTACAGAATTGTGCCATACAGGAGAATAAATAAAACAGCTTTTCTTTTATGTGGTTTCGCAAGGGCGCAATGTACCCTTCACGGGTTCTTTACGAACACGAAAAGTATGTATTCATTGTACAAAATTGTGCCATACAGTAGAATAAATAAAACAGTTTTTCATTTATGTGGTTTCGCAATTGCGAATTTTGTAAAGGGTGTAGTGCACCCTTCACAGATTCGTTACCAACACTAAAAGTATGTATTTTTTGTACAGAATTGTGCCATACAGAAGAATAAATAAAACAGCTTTTCTTTTATGTGGTTTCGCAAGGGCGCCTTATGTAAAGGGTGCAGTGCACCCTTCACAGATTCGTTACCAACACTAAAAGTATGTATTCATTGTACAGAATTGTGCCATACAGAAGAACAAATAAAACAGCTTTTCTTTTATGTGGTTTCGCAAGGGCGCAATGTACCCTTCACGGGTTCTTTACGAACACGAAAAGTATGAATTCATTGTAAAGAATTGTGCCATACAGGAGAATAAATAAAACAGTTTTTCTTTTATGTGGTATCGCAAGGGCGCCTTATGTAAAGGGTGTAGTGCACCCTTCACAGATTCGTTACCAACACTAAAAGTACGTATTCTTTGTACAGAATTGTGCCATACAGAATAATGAATAAAACAGCTTTTCTTTTATGTGGTCTCGCAAGGGCGCCTTATGTAAAGGGCGCAGTGTACCCTTCACGGATTCTTTGCCAACACTAAAAGTATGTTTTCATTGTACAGAATTGTGACGTACAGAAGAATAAATAAAATAGCTTTTCTTTTATGTAGTTTCGCAAGGGCGCCTTATGTAAAGAGCGCAGTGTACCCTTCACGGATTCTTTACCAACACTAAAAGTATGTATCCATTGTACAGAATTGTGCCATACACAAGAATAAGTAAAACAGCTTTTCTTTTATGTGGTTTCGCAAGAGCGCAATGTACCTTTCACGGATTCTTTACCAACATTAAAAGTATGTATTCATTGTACAGAATTGCGCCATACAGAAGAATAGATAAAACTGCTTTTCTTTTATGTGGTTTCGCAAGGGCGCAATGTACCCTTCACGGGTTGTTTACGAACAAGAAAAGTATGTATTCATTGTACAGAATTGTGCCATACAGGAGAATAAATAAAACAGCTTTTCTTTTATGTGGTTTCCCAAGGGCGCCTTATGTAAAGGGCGCAGTGTACCCTTCACGGATTCTTTGCCAACACTAAAAGTATGTATTCATTGTACAGAATTGTGACGTACAGAAGAATAAATAATACAGCTTTTCTTTTATGTGGTTTCGCAAGGGCGCAATTTACCCTTCTCGGGTTCTTTACGAACACGAAAAGTAGGTATCCATTGTACAGAATCGTGCCATACACAAGAGTAAATAAAACAGCTTTTCTTTTATGTGGTTTCGCAAGAGCGCAATGTACCTTTCACGGATTCTTTACCAACATTAAAAGTATGTATTCATTGTACAGAATTGTGCCATACAGAAGAATAAATAAAACAGCTTTTCTTTTATGTGTTTTCGCAAGGGCGCAATGTACCCTTCACGAGTTCCTTACGAACATGAAAAATATGTATTAATTGTACAGAATTGTGCCATACAAGAGAATAAATAAAACAGCTTTTCTTTTATGTGGTTTCGCAAGGGCGCAATGTACCCTTCACGGGTTGTTTACGAACACGAAAAGTATGTATTCATTGTACAGAATTTTGCCATACAGGAGAATAAATAAAACAGCTTTTCTTTTATGTGGTTTCCCAAGGGCGCCTTATGTAAAGGGCGCAGTGTACATTTCGCGGATTCTTTACCAACATTAAAAGTATGTATTCATTGCACAGAATTGTGCCATAGAGAAGAATATATAAAACAGCTTTTCTTTTATGTGGTTTCGCAAAGGCGCAATGTACCCTTCACGGATTCTTTAACAGCACTAAAAGTATGTATTCATTGTACAGAATTGTGCCATAAGGAAGAATAAATAAAAGAGCTTTTCTATTATGTGGTTTCGCAAGGGCGCAATGTACCCTTCATGGATTCATTACCAACACAAAAGTATGCATTCATTGTTCAGAATTGGGCCATACAAGAGAATAAATAAAACAGCTTTACTTTTATGTGTTTTCGCAAGGGCGCCTTATGTAAAGAGTGCAGTGCACCCTTCACAGATTCGTTACCAACACTAAAAGTATGTATTCATTGCACAGAATTGTGCCAAACAGAAGAATAAATAAAACAGCTTTTCTTTTATGTGGTTTCCCAAGGGCGCAATGTACCCTTCACGGGTTCTTTACCAACACTAAAAGTATGTATTGTTTGTACAGAATTGTGCCATACAGAAGAATAAATAAAACAAATTTTCTTTTATGTGGTTTCGCAAGGGCGCCTTATGTAAAGGGTGCAGTGCACTTTTCACAGATTCGTTACCAACACTAAAAGTATGTATTCATTGTACAGAATTGTGCTATACAGAAGAACAAATAAAACAGCTTTTCTTTTATGTGGTTTCGCAAGGGCGCAATGTACCCTTCACGGGTTCTTTACGAACACGAAAAGTATGAATTCGTTGTACAGAATTGTGCCATACAGGAGAATAAATAAAAAAGTTTTTCTTTTATGTGGTTTCGCAAGGGCGCCTTATGTAAAGGGTGTAGTGCACCCTTCACAGATTCGTTACCAACACTAAAAGTATGTATTCTTTGTACAGAATTGTGCTATACAGAAGAATAAATGAAACAGCTTTTCTTTTATGTGGTCTCACAAAGGCGCCTTACGTAAAGGGCGCAGTGTACCCTTCACGGATTCTTTACCAACACTAAAAGTATGTATCCATTGTACAGAATTGTGCCATACACAAGAATAAGTAATACAGCTTTTCTTTTATGTGGTTTCGCAAGAGAGCAATGTACCTTTCACGGATTCTTTACCAACATTAAAAGTATTTATTCATTGTACAGAATTGTGCCATACAGAAGAATAAATAAAACTGCTTTTCTTTTATGTGGTTTCGCAAGGGCGCAATGTACCCTTCACGGGTTGTTTACGAACAAGAAAAGTATGTATTCATTGTACAGAATTGTGCCATACAGGAGAATAAATAAAACAGCTTTTCTTTTATGTGGTTTCCCAAGGGCGCCTTATGTAATGGGCGCAGTGTACCCTTCACGGATTCTTTGCCAACACTAAAAGTATGTATTCATTGTACAGAATTGTGACGTACAGAAGAATAAATAAAACAGCTTTTCTTTTATGTGGTTTCGCAAGGGCGCAATTTACCCTTCTCGGGTTCTTTACGAACTCGAAAAGTATGTATCCATTGTACAGAATCGTGCCATACACAAGAGTAAATAAAACAGCTTTTCTTTTATGTGGTTTCGCAAGAGCGCAATGTACCTTTCACGGATTCTTTACCAACATTAAAAGTATGTATTCATTGTACAGAATTGTGCCATACAGAAGAATAACTAAAACAGCTTTTCTTTTATGTGTTTTCGCAAGGGCGCAATGTACCCTTCACGAGTTCCTTACGAACACGAAAAATATGTATTAATTGTACAGAATTGTGCCATACAAGAGAATAAATAAAACAGCTTTTCTTTTATGTGGTTTCGCAAGGGCGCAATGTACCCTTCACGGGTTGTTTACGAACACGAAAAGTATGTATTCATTGTGCAGAATTGTGCCATACAGGAGAATAAATAAAAAAACTTTTCTTTTATGTGGTTTCCCAAGGGCGCCTTATGTAAAGGGCGCAGTGTACATTTCGCGGATTCTTTACCAACATTAAAAGTATGTATTCATTGTACAGAATTGTGCCATACAGAAGAATAAATAAAACAGCTTTTCTTTTATGTGGTTTCGCAAAGGCGCAATGTACCCTTCACGGATTCTTTAACAGCACTAAAAGTATGTATTCATTGTACAGAATTGTGCCATAAGGAAGAATAAACAAAACAGCTTTTCTATTATGTGGTTTCGCAAGGGCGCAATGTACCCTTCATGGATTCATTACCAACACAAAAGTATGCATTCATTGTACAGAATTGGGCCATACAAGAGAATTAATAAAACAGCTTTACTTTTATGTGTTTTCGCAAGGGCGCCTTATGTAAAGGGTGCAGTGCACCCTTCACAGATTCGTTACCAACACTAAAAGTATGTATTCATTGTACAGAATTGTGCCAAACAGAAGAATAAATAAAACAGCTTTTCTTTTATGTGGTTTCCCAAGGGCGCAATGTACCCTTCACGGGTTCTTTACCAACACTAAAAGTATGTATTCATTGTACAGAATTGTGCCATAGAGGAGAATAAATAAAAAAGTTTTTCTTTTATGTGGTTTCGCAAGGGCGCCTTATGTGAAGGGTGTAGTGCACCCTTCACAGATTCGTTACCAACACTAAAAGTATGTATTCTTTGTACAGAATAGTGCCATACAGAAAAATAAATAAAACAAATTTTCTTTTATGTGGTTTCGCAAGGGCGCCTTATGTAAAGGGTGCAGTGCACTTTTCACAGATTCGTTACCAACACTAAAAGTATGTATTCATTGTACAGAATTGTGCTATACAGAGGAACAAATAAAACAGCTTTTCTTTTATGTGGTTTCGCAAGGGCGCAATGTACCCTTCACGGGTTCTTTACGAACACGAAAAGTATGAATTCGTTGTACAGAATTGTGCCATACAGGAGAATAAATATAAAAGTTTTTCTTTTATGTGGTTTCGCAAGGGCGCCTTATGTAAAGGGTGTAGTGCACCCTTCACAGATTCGTTACCAACACTAAAAGTATGTATTCTTTGTACAGAATTGGCTATACAGAAGAATAAATGAAACAGCTTTTCTTTTATGTGGTCTCGCAAGGGCGCAGTGTACCCTTCACGGATTCTTTGCCAACACTAAAAGTATGTTTTCGTTGTACAGAATTGTGACGTACAAGAGAATAAATAAAACAGCTTTTCTTTTATGTAGTTTCGTAAGGGCTCCTTGTGTAAAAGGCGCAGTGTACCCTTCACGGATTCTTTACCAACAATAAAAGTATGTATCCATTGTACTGAATTGTGCCATACAGAAGAATAAGTAAAAAAGCCTTTCTTTTATGTGGTTTCGCAAGAGCGCAAAGTACCTTTAGCGGATTCTTTACCAACACTAAAAGTATGTATTCATTGTACAGAATTGTGCCATACACAAGAATAAATAAAACTGCTTTTCTTTTATGTGGCTTCGCAAGGGCGCAATGTACCCTTCACGGGTTCCTTACGAACACGAAAAGTATGTATTCATTGTACAGAATTGTGCCATACAGGAGAATAAATAAAACAGCTTTTCTATTATGTGGTTTCGCAAGGGCGCAATGTACCCTTCACGGGTTGTTTACGAACACGAAAAGTATGTATTTATTGTACAGAATTGTGCCATACAGGGGAATAAATAAAACAGCTTTTCTTTTATGTGGTTTCCCAAGGGCGCCTTATGTAAAGGGCGCAGTGTACCCTTCACGGATTCTTTGCCAACACTAAAAGTATGTATTCATTGTACAGAATTGTGACGTACAGAAGAATAAATAAAACAGCTTCTCTTTTATGTGGTTTCGCAAGAGCGCAATGTACCCTTCTCGGGTTCTTTACGAACACGAAAAGTATGTATTCATTGTACAGAATTGTGCCATAGAGGAGAATAAATAAAACAGCTTTTCTTTTATGTGGTTTCCCAAGGGCGCCTTATTTAAAGGGCGCAGTGTACCCTTCACGGATTCTTTGCCAACACTAAAAGTATGTATTCATTGTACAGAATTGTGTCGTACAGAAGAATAAATAAAACCGCTTTTCTTTTATGTAGTTTCGCAAGGGCGCCTTATGTAAAGAGCGCAGTGTACCCTTCACGGATTCTTTACCAACACTAAAAGTATGTATCCATTGTACAGAATTGTGCCATACACAAGAGTAAATAAAACAGCTTTTCTTTTATGTGGTTTCGCAAGAGCGCAATGTACCTTTCACGGATTCTTTACCAACATTAAAAGTATGTATTCATTGTACAGAATTGTGACATACAGAAGAATAAATAAAACAGCTTTTCTTTTATGTGGTTTCGCAAGGGCGCAGTGTACCCTTCACGGGTTCTTTACGAACACGAAAAGTATGTATTCATTGTACAGATTTGTGCCATACAGGAGAATAAATAAAACAGCTTTTCTTTTATGTGGTTTCGCAAGGGCGCAATGTACCCTTCACGGGTTCTTTACGAACACGAAAAGTATGTATTCATTGTACAGAATTGTGCCATACAGGAGAATAAATAAAACAGCTTTTCTTTTATGTGGTTTCGCAAGGGCGCAATGTACCCTTCACGGGTTGTTTACGAACAAGAAAAGTATGTATTCATTGTACAGAATTGTGCCATACAGGAGAATAAATAAAACAGCTTTTCTTTTATGTGGTTTCCCAAGGGCGCCTTATGTAAAGGGCGCAGTGTACCCTTCACGGATCCTTTGCCAACACTAAAAGTATGTATTCATTGTACAGAATTGTGACGTACAGAAGAATAAATAAATCAGCTTTTCTTTTATGTGGTTTCGCAAGGGCGCAATTTACCCTTCTGGGGTTTTTTACGAACACGAAAAGTATGTATCCATTGTACAGAATTGTGCCATACACAAGAGTAAATAAAACAGCTTTTCTTTTATGTGGTTTCGCAAGAGCGCAATGTACCTTTCACGGATTCTTTACCAACATTAAAAGTATGTATTCATTGTACAGAATTGTGCCATACAGAAGAATAAATAAAACAGCTTTTCTTTTGTGTGTTTTCGCACGGGCGCAATGTACCCTTCACGAGTTCCTTACGAACACGAAAAATATGTATTAATTGTACAGAATTGTGCCATACAAGAGAATAAATAAAACAGCTTTTCTTTTATGTGGTTTCGCAAGGGCGCAATGTACACTTCACGGGTTGTTTACGAACACGAAAAGTATGTATTCATTGTACAGAATTGTGCCATACAGGAGAATAAATAAAACAGCTTTTCTTTTATGTGATTTCCCAAGGGCGCCTTATGTAAAGGGCGCAGTGTACATTTCGCGGATTCTTTACCAACATTAAAAGTATGTATTCATTGTACAGAATTGTGCCATAGAGAAGAATAAATAAAACAGTTTTTCTTTTATGTGGTTTCGCAAAGGCGCAATGTACCCTTCACGGATTCTTTAACAGCACTAAAAGTATGTATTCATTGTACAGAATTGTGCCATATGGAAGAATAAATAAAACAGCTTTTCTATTATGTGGTTTCGCAAGGGCGCAATGTACCCTTCATGGATTCATTACCAACACTAAAAGTATGCATTCATTGTACAGAATTGTGCCATACAAGAGAATAAATAAAACAGCTTTTCTTTTATGTGTTTTCGCAAGGGCGCCTTATGTAAAGGGTGCAGTGCACCCTTCACAGATTCGTTACCAACACTAAAAGTATGTATTCATTGTACAGAATTGTGCCAAACAGAAGAATAAATAAAACAGCTTTTCTTTTATGTGGTTTCCCAAGGGCGCAATGTACCCTTCACGGGTTCTTTACCAACACTAAAAGTATGTATTCATTGTACAGAATTGTGCCATAGAGGAGAATAAATAAAACGGTTTTTATTTTGTGTGGTTTCGCAAGAGCGCAATCTACCCTTCACGGATTCTTTACCAACACTAGAAGTATGTATTCATTGTACAGAATTGTGCCATACAGACGATTAAAGAAAACATCTTTTCTTTTATGTGGTTTCGCAAAGGCGCAATGTACCCTTCACTGGTTGTTTACGAACACGAAAAGTATGTATTCATTGTACAGAATTGTGCCATACAGAAGAATAAATAAAATATCTTTTCTTTTATGTGGTTTCGCAAGAGCGCAATGTACCCTTCACGGGTTCTTCACGAACACGATAAGTATGTATTCATTGTACAGAATTGTGCCATACAGGAGAATAAATAAAACAGCTTTTCTTTTATGTGGTTTCCCAAGGGCGCCTTATGTAAAGGGCGTAGTGTACCCTTCACGGATTCTTTACCAACACTAAAAGTATGTATTCATTGTACAGAATTGTGCCATACAGAAGAATAAATAAAACAAATTTTCTTTTATGTGGTTTCGCAAGGGCGCCTTATGTAAAGGGTGCAGTGCACCCTTCACAGATTCGTTACCAACACTAAAAGTATGTATTCATTGTACAGAATTGTGCTATACAGAGGAACAAATAAAACAGCTTCTCTTTTATGTGGTTTCGCAAGGGCGAAATGTACCCTTCACGGGTTCTTTACGAACACGAAAAGTATGAATTCGTTGTACAGAATTGTGCCATACAGGAGAATAAATAAAAAAGTTTTTCTTTTATGTGGTTTCGCAAGGGCGCCTTATGTAAAGGGTGTAGTGCACCCTTCACAGATTCGTTACCAACACTAAAAGTATGTATTCTTTGTACAGAATTGTGCCATACAGAAGAATAAATGAAACAGCTTTTCTTTTATGTGGTCTCGCAAGGGCGCCTTATGTAAAGGGCGCAGTGTACCCTTCACGGATTCTTTGCCAACACTACAAGTATGTTTTAGTTCTACAGAATTGTGACGTACAAGAGAATAAATAAAACAGCTTTTCTTTTATGTAGTTTCGCAAGGGCTCCTTATGTAAAAGGCGCAGTGTACCCTTCACGGATTCTTTACCAACACTAAAAGTATGTATCCATTGTACAGAATTGTGCCATACACAAGAGAAAATAACACAGCTTTTCTTTTATGTGGTTTCGCAAGAGCGCAATGTACCTTTCACGGATTCTTTACCAACATTAAAAGTATGTATTCATTGTACAGAATTGTGCCATACAGAAGAATAAATGAAACAGCTTTTCTTTTATGTGGTTTCGCCAGGGCGCAATGTACGCTTCACGGGTTCTTTACGAACACGAAAAGTATGTATTCATTGTACAGAATTGTGCCATACAGGAGAATAAATAAAACAGCTTTTCTTTTATGTGGTTTCGCAAGGGCGCAATGTACCCTTCTGGGGTTCTTTACGAACACGAAAATATGTATTCATTGTACAGAATTGTGCCATACAGGAGAATAAATAAAACAGCTTTTCTTTTATGTGGTTTCCCAAGGGCGCCTTATTTAAAGGTCGCAGTGTACCCTTCACGGATTCTTTGCCAACACTAAAAGTATGTATTCATTGTACAGAATTGTGACGTACAGAAGAATAAATAAAACAGCTTTTCTTTTATGTAGTTTCGCAAGGGCGCCTTATGTAAAGGGCGCAGTGTACCCTTCACGGATTCTTTACCAACACTAAAAGTATGTATCCATTGTACAGAATTGTGCCATACACAAGAGAAAATAACACAGCTTTTCTTTTATGTGGTTTCGCAAGAGCGCAATGTACCTTTCACGGATTCTTTACCAACATTAAAAGTATGTATTCATTGTACAGAGTTGTGCCATACAGAAGAATAAATAAAACAGCTTTTCTTTTATGTGGTTTCGCCAGGGCGCAATGTACGCTTCACGGATTCTTTGCCAACACTAAAAGTATGTATTCATTGTACAGAATTGTGCCATACAGGAGAATAAATAAAACAGCTTTTCTTTCATGTGGTTTCCCAAGGGGGCCTTATGTAAAGGGCGCAGTGTACCCTTCACGGATTCTTTGCCAACAATAAAAGTATGTATTCATTGTACAGAATTTTGACGTACAGAAGAATAAATAAAACAGCTTTTCTTTTATGTGGTTTCGCAAGGGCGCAATGTACCCTTCTCGGGTTCTTTACGAACACGAAAATTATGTATTCATTGTACAGAATTGTGCCATACAGGAGAATAAATAAAACAGCTTTTCTTTTATGTGGTTTCCCAAGGGCGCCTTATGTTAAGGGCGCAGTGTACCCTTCACGGATTTTTCACCAACACTAAAAGTATGTATCCATTGCACAGAATTGTGCCATACACAAGAGAAAAAAACACAGCTTTTCTTTTTTGTGGTTTCTCAAGAGCGCAATGTACCTTTCACGGATTCTTTACCAACATTAAAAGTATGTATTTATTGTACAGAATTGTGACATACAGAAGAATAAATAAAACAGCTTTTCTTTTATGTGGTTTCGCAAGGGCGCAATGTACCCTTCACGGGTTGTATACGAACACGAAAAGTATGTATTCATTGTACAGAATTGTGCCATACAGGAGAATAAATAAAACAGCTTTTCTTTTATGTGGTTTCCCATGGGCGCATATGTAAAGGGCGCAGTGTACCTTTCACGGATTCTTTACCAACATTAAAAGTATGTATTCATTGTACAGAATTGTGCCATAGAGAAGAATAAATAAAACAGCTTTTCTTTCATGTGGTTTCGCAAAGGCGCAATGTACCCTTCACAGATTCTTTAACAACACTAAAAGTATGTTTTCATTGTACAGAATTGTGCCATAAGGAAGAATAAATAAAACATCTTTTCTTATTTTGTGGTTTCGCAAGGGCGCAATGTACCCTTCATGGATTCATTACCAACACTAAAAGTATGCATTCATTGTACAGAATTGTGCCATACAAGAGAATAAATAAAACAGCTTTTCTTTTATGTGGTTTCGCAAAGGCGCCTTATGTAAAGGGTGCAGTGCACCCTTCACAGATTCGTTACCAACACTAAAAGTATGTATTCATTGTACAGAATTGAGCCAAACAGAAGAATAAATAAAACAGCTTTTCTTTTATGTGGTTTCCCAAGGGCGCAATGTACCCTTCACGGGTTCTTTACCAACACTAAAAGTATGTATTCATTGTACAGAATTGTGCCATAGAGGAGAATAAATAAAACAGCTTTTCTTTTGTGTGGTTTCGCAAGAGCGCAATGTACCCTTCACGGATTCTTTACCAACACTAAAAGTATGTATTCATTCTACAGAATTGTGCCGTACAGACGATTATAGATAACATCTTTTCTTTTATGTGGTTTCGCAAGGGTGCAATGTACCCTTCACTGGTTGTTTACGAACACGAAAAGTATGTATTCATTGTACAGAATTGTGCCATTCAGAAGAATAAATAATACAGCTTTTCTTTTATGTGGTTTCGCAAGGGCGCAATGTACCCTTCACGGGTTCTTCACGAACAAGATAAGTATGTATTCATTGTACAGAATTGTGCCATACAGGAGAATAAATAAAACGGCTTTTCTTTTATGTTTTTCCCAAGGGCGCCTTATGTAAAGGGCGCAGTGTACCCTTCACGGATTCTTTACCAACACTAAAAGTATGTATTCATTGTACAGAATTGTGCCATACAGAAGAATAAATAAAACAAATTTTCTTTTGTGTGGTTTCGCAAGGGCGCCTTATGTAAAGGGTGCAGTGCACCCTTCACAAATTCGTTACCATCACTAAAAGTATGTATTCATTGTACAGAATTGTGCCATACAGAAGAACAAATAAAACAGCTTTTCTTTTATGTGGTTTCGCAAGGGCGCAATGTACCCTTCACGGGTTCTTTACGAACACGAAAAGTATGAATTCATTGTACAGAATTGTGCCATACAGGAGAATAAATAAAACAGTTTTTCTTTTATGTGGTTTCGCAAGGGCGCCTTATGTAAAGGGTGTAGTGCACCCTTCACAGATTCGTTACCAACATTAAAAGTATGTATTCTTTGTATAGAATTGTGCCATACAGAAGAATAAATAAAACAGATTTTCTTTTATGTGGTCTCGCAAGGGCGCCTTATGTAAAGGGCACAGTGTACCCTTCACGGATTCTTTGCCAACACTAAAAGTATGTATTCATTCTACAGAATTCTGACGTACAGAAGAATAAATAAAACAGCTTTTCTATTATGTGGTTTCGCAAGGGCGCCTTATGTAAAGGGTGCAATGTACACTTCACGGGTTCTTTACCAACACTAAAAATATGCATTCATTGTACAAAATTGTGCCATAGAGAAGAATAAATAAAACCGTTTGTCTTTGATTTGGTTTCGCAAGGGCGCCTTATGTACCCTTCACGAATTCTTTACCAACACTAAAAGCATGTATTCATTGTACAGAATTGTGCCATACAGAAGAATAAATAAAACAGCTTTTCTTTTATGTGGTTTCGAAGGGCGCAATGTACCCTTCTCGGGTTCTTTACGAACATGAAAACTATGTATTCATTGTACAGAATTGTGCCATACAGGAGAATAAATAAAACAGCTTTTATTTTATGTGGTTTCCCAAGGGCGCATTATGTAAAGGGCGCAGTGTACCCTTCACGGATTCTTTGCCAACACTAAAAGTATGTATTCATTGTACAGAATTGTGACGTACAGAAGAATAAATAAAACAGCTTTTCTTTTATGTAGTTTCGCAAGGGCGCGATGTACCCTTAACGGATTCTTTACGAACACGAAAAGTATGTATTCATTGTACAGAATTGTGCCATACAGGAGAATAAATAAAACAGCTTTTCTTTTATGTGGTTTCTCAAGGGCGCAATGTACCCTTCACGGATTCTTTACGAACACGAAAAGTATGTATTCATTGTACAGAATTGTGCCATACAGAAGAATAAATAAAACAGTTTTTCTTTTATGTGGTTTCGCAAGGGCGCCTTATGTAAAGGGTGTAGTGCACCCTTCACAGTTTCGTTACCAACACTAAAAGTATGTATTCTTTGTACAGAATTGTGCCATACAGAAGAATAAATAAAACAGCTTTTCTCTTATGTGGTTTCGCAAGGGCGCCTTATATAAAGGGTGCAGTGCACCCTTCACAGATTCGTTACCAACACTAAAAGTATGTATTCATTGTACAGAATTGTGCCATACAGAAGAATAAATAAAACAGCTTTTCTTTTATGTGGTTTCGCAAGGGAGCGATGTACCCTTAACGGATTCTTTACGAACACGAAAAGTATGTATTCATTGTACAGAATTGTGCCATACAGGAGAATAAATAAAACAGCTTTTCTTTTATGTGGTTTCTCAAGGGCGCAATGTACCCTTCACGGATTCTTTACGAACACGAAAAGTATGTATTCATTGTACAGAATTGTGCCATACAGGAGAATAAATAAAACAGCTTTTCTTTTATGTGGTTTCTCAAGGGCGCAATGTACCCTTCACGGGTTGTTTACGAACACGAAAAGTATGTATTCATTGTACAGAATTGTGCCATACAGGAGAATAAATAAAACAGATTTTCTTTTATGTGCTTTCCCAAGGGGGCCTTATGTAAAGGGCGCAGTGTACCCTTCACGGATTCTTTGCCAACAATAAAACTATGTATTCAGTGTACAGAATTGTGACGTACAGAAGAATAAATAAAACAGCTTTTTTTATGTGGTTTCGCAAGGGCGCAATGTACCCTTCTCGGGTTCTTTACGAACACGAAAATTATGTATTCATTGTACAGAATTGTGCCATAAAGGAGAATAAATAAAACAGCTTTTCTTTTATGTGGTTTCGCAAGGGCGCAATGTACCCTTCACGGGTTGTTTACGAACACGAAAAGTATGTATTCATTGTACAAAATTGTGCCATACAGGAGAATAAATAAAACAGTTTTTCTTTTATGTGGTTTCGCAAGGGCGCCTTATGTAAAGGGTGTAGTGCACCCTTCACAGTTTCGTTACCAACACTAAAAGTATGTATTCTTTGTACAGAATTGTGCCATACAGAAGAATAAATAAAACAGCTTTTCTCTTATGTGGTTTCGCAAGGGCGCCTTATATAAAGGGTGCAGTGCACCCTTCACAGATTCGTTACCAACACTAAAAGTATGTATTCATTGTACAGAATTGTGCCATACAGAAGAACAAATAAAACAGCTTTTCTTTTATGTGGTTTCCCAAGGGCGCAATGTACCCTTCACGGGTTCTTTACGAACACGAAAAGTATGAATTCATTGTAAAGAATTGTGCCATACAGGAGAATAAATAAAACAGTTTTTCTTTTATGTGGTTTCGCAAGGGCGCCTTATGTAAAGGGTGTAGTGCACCCTTCACAGATTCGTTACCAACACTAAAAGTAGGTATTCTTTGTACAGAATTGTGCCATACAGAAGAATAAATAAAACAGCTTTTCTTTTATGTGGTCTCGCAAGGGCGCCTTATGTAAAGGGCGCAGTGTACCCTTCACGGATTCTTTGCCAACACTAAAAGTATGTTTTCATTGTACAGAATTGTGACGTACGGAAGAATAAATAAAATAGCTTTTCTTTTATGTAGTTTCGCAAGGGCGTCTTATGTAAAGGGCGCAGTGTACCCTTCACGGATTTTTTACCAACACTAAAAGTATGTATCCATTGTACAGAATTGTGCCATACAGAAGAATAAGTAAAACAGCTTTTCTTTTATGTGGTTTCGCAAGAGCGCAATGTACCTTTCACGGATTCTTTACCAACACTAAAAGTATGTATTCATTGTACAGAATTGTGCCATAGAGGAGAATAAATAAAAAAGTTTTTCTTTTATGTGGTTTCGCAAGGGCGCCTTATGTGAAGGGTGTAGTGCACCCTTCACAGATTCGTTACCAACACTAAAAGTATGTATTCTTTGTACAGAATAGTGCCATACAGAAAAATAAATAAAACAGCTTTTCTTTTATGTGGTTTCCCAAGGGCGCAATGTACCCTTCACGGGTTCTTTACCAACACTAAAAGTATGTATTCATTGTACAGAATTGTGCCATAGAGGAGAATAAATAAAACAGCTTTTCTTTTGTGTGGTTTCGCAAGAGCGCAATGTACCCTTCACGGATTCTTTACCAACACTAAAAGTATGTATTCATTCTACAGAATTGTGCCGTACAGACGATTATAGATAACATCTTTTCTTTTATGTGGTTTCGCAAGGGTGCAATGTACCCTTCACTGGTTGTTTACGAACACGAAAAGTATGTATTCATTGTACAGAATTGTGCCATTCAGAAGAATAAATAATACAGCTTTTCTTTTATGTGGTTTCGCAAGGGCGCAATGTACCCTTCACGGGTTCTTCACGAACAAGATAAGTATGTATTCATTGTACAGAATTGTGCCATACAGGAGAATAAATAAAACGGCTTTTCTTTTATGTTTTTCCCAAGGGCGCCTTATGTAAAGGGCGCAGTGTACCCTTCACGGATTCTTTACCAACACTAAAAGTATGTATTCATTGTACAGAATTGTGCCATACAGAAGAATAAATAAAACAAATTTTCTTTTATGTGGTTTCGCAAGGGCGCCTTATGTAAAGGGTGCAGTGCACCCTTCACAAATTCGTTACCATCACTAAAAGTATGTATTCATTGTACAGAATTGTGCCATACAGAAGAACAAATAAAACAGCTTTTCTTTTATGTGGTTTCGCAAGGGCGCAATGTACCCTTCACGGGTTCTTTACGAACACGAAAAGTATGAATTCATTGTACAGAATTGTGCCATACAGGAGAATAAATAAAACAGTTTTTCTTTTATGTGGTTTCGCAAGGGCGCCTTATGTAAAGGGTGTAGTGCACCCTTCACAGATTCGTTACCAACATTAAAAGTATGTATTCTTTGTATAGAATTGCGCCATACAGAAGAATAAATAAAACAGATTTTCTTTTATGTGGTCTCGCAAGGGCGCCTTATGTAAAGGGCACAGTGTACCCTTCACGGATTCTTTGCCAACACTAAAAGTATGTATTCATTCTACAGAATTCTGACGTACAGAAGAATAAATAAAACAGCTTTTCTATTATGTGGTTTCGCAAGGGCGCCTTATGTAAAGGGTGCAATGTACACTTCACGGGTTCTTTACCAACACTAAAAATATGCATTCATTGTACAAAATTGTGCCATAGAGAAGAATAAATAAAACCGTTTGTCTTTGATTTGGTTTCGCAAGGGCGCCTTATGTACCCTTCACGAATACTTTACCAACACTAAAAGCATGTATTCATTGTACAGAATTGTGCCATACAGAAGAATAAATAAAACAGCTTTTCTTTTATGTGGTATCGAAGGGCGCAATGTACCCTTCTCGGGTTCTTTACGAACATGAAAACTATGTATTCATTGTACAGAATTGTGCCATACAGGAGAATAAATAAAACAGCTTTTATTTTATGTGGTTTCCCAAGGGCGCATTATGTAAAGGGCGCAGTGTACCCTTCACGGATTCTCTGCCAACACTAAAAGTATGTATTCATTGTACAGAATTGTGACGTACAGAAGAATAAATAAAACAGCTTTTCTTTTATGTAGTTTCGCAAGGGCGCCTTATGTAAAGGGCGCAGTGTACCCTTCACGGATTCTTTACCAACACTAAAAGTATGTATCCATTGTACAGAATTGTGCCATACACAAGAGAAAATAACACAGCTTTTCTTTTATGTGGTTTCGCAAGATCGCAATGTACCTTTCACGGATTCTTTACCATGATTAAAAGTATGTATTCATTGTACAGAATTGTGCCATACAGAAGAAAAATTAAACAGCTTTTCTTTTATGTGGTTTCGCAAGGGCGCAATGTACCCTTAACGGATTCTTTACGAACACGAAAAGTATGTATTCATTGTACAGAATTGTGCCATACAGGAGAATAAATAAAACAGCTTTTCTTTTATGTGGTTTCTCAAGGGCGCAATGTACCCTTCACGGATTCTTTACGAACACGAAAAGTATGTATTCATTGTACAGAATTGTGCCATACAGGAGAATAAATAAAACAGCTTTTCTTTTATGTGGTTTCTCAAGGGCGCAATGTACCCTTCACGGGTTGTTTACGAACACGAAAAGTATGTATTCATTGTACAGAATTGTGCCATACAGGAGAATAAATAAAACAGATTTTCTTTTATGTGGTTTCCCAAGGGGGCCTTATGTAAAGGGCGCAGTGTACCCTTCACGGATTCTTTGCCAACAATAAAACTATGTATTCAGTGTACAGAATTGTGACGTACAGAAGAATAAATAAAACAGCTTTTTTTATGTGGTTTCGCAAGGGCGCAATGTACCCTTCTCGGGTTCTTTACGAACACGAAAATTATGTATTCATTGTACAGAATTGTGCCATAAAGGAGAATAAATAAAACAGCTTTTCTTTTATGTGGTTTCGCAAGGGCGCAATGTACCCTTCACGGGTTGTTTACGAACACGAAAAGTATGTATTCATTGTACAAAATTGTGCCATACAGGAGAATAAATAAAACAGTTTTTCTTTTATGTGGTTTCGCAAGGGCGCCTTATGTAAAGGGTGTAGTGCACCCTTCACAGTTTCGTTACCAACACTAAAAGTATGTATTCTTTGTACAGAATTGTGCCATACAGAAGAATAAATAAAACAGCTTTTCTCTTATGTGGTTTCGCAAGGGCGCCTTATATAAAGGGTGCAGTGCACCCTTCACAGATTCGTTACCAACACTAAAAGTATGTATTCATTGTACAGAATTGTGCCATACAGAAGAACAAATAAAACAGCTTTTCTTTTATGTGGTTTCCCAAGGGCGCAATGTACCCTTCACGGGTTCTTTACGAACACGAAAAGTATGAATTCATTGTAAAGAATTGTGCCATACAGGAGAATAAATAAAACAGTTTTTCTTTTATGTGGTTTCGCAAGGGCGCCTTATGTAAAGGGTGTAGTGCACCCTTCACAGATTCGTTACCAACACTAAAAGTAGGTATTCTTTGTACAGAATTGTGCCATACAGAAGAATAAATAAAACAGCTTTTCTTTTATGTGGTCTCGCAAGGGCGCCTTATGTAAAGGGCGCAGTGTACCCTTCACGGATTCTTTGCCAACACTAAAAGTATGTTTTCATTGTACAGAATTGTGACGTACGGAAGAATAAATAAGATAGCTTTTCTTTTATGTAGTTTCGCAAGGGCGTCTTATGTAAAGGGCGCAGTGTACCCTTCACGGATTTTTTACCAACACTAAAAGTATGTATCCATTGTACAGAATTGTGCCATACAGAAGAATAAGTAAAACAGCTTTTCTTTTATGTGGTTTCGCAAGAGCGCAATGTACCTTTCACGGATTCTTTACCAACACTAAAAGTATGTATTCATTGTACAGAATTGTGCCATAGAGGAGAATAAATAAAAAAGTTTTTCTTTTATGTGGTTTCGCAAGGGCGCCTTATGTGAAGGGTGTAGTGCACCCTTCACAGATTCGTTACCAACACTAAAAGTATGTATTCTTTGTACAGAATAGTGCCATACAGAAAAATAAATAAAACAAATTTTCTTTTATGTGGTTTCGCAAGGGCGCCTTATGTAAAGGGTGCAGTGCACTTTTCACAGATTCTTTACCAACACTAAAAGTATGTATTCATTGTACAGAATTGTGCTATACAGAAGAACAAATAAAACAGCTTTTCTTTTATGTGGTTTCGCAAGGGCGCAATGTACCCTTCACGGGTTCTTTACGAACACGAAAAGTATGAATTCGTTGTACAGAATTGTGCCATACAGGAGAATAAATATAAAAGTTTTTCTTTTATGTGGTTTCGCAAGGGCGCCTTATGTAAAGGGTGTAGTGCACCCTTCACAGATTCGTTACCAACACTAAAAGTATGTATTCTTTGTACAGAATTGGCTATACAGAAGAATAAATGAAACAGCTTTTCTTTTATGTGGTCTCGCAAGGGCGCCTTACGTAAAGGGCGCAGTGTACCCTTCACGGATTCTTTGCCAACACTAAAAGTATGTTTTCGTTGTACAGAATTGTGACGTACAAGAGAATAAATAAAACAGCTTTTCTTTTATGTAGTTTCGTAAGGGCTCCTTGTGTAAAAGGCGCAGTGTACCCTTCACGGATTCTTTACCAACACTAAAAGTATGTATCCATTGTACTGAATTGTGCCATACAGAAGAATAAGTAAAAAAGCTTTTCTTTTATGTTGTTTCGCAAGAGCGCAAAGTACCTTTAGCGGATTCTTTACCAACACTAAAAGTATGTATTCATTGTACAGAATTGTGCCATACAGAAGAATAAATAAAACTGCTTTTCTTTTATGTGGCTTCGCAAGGGCGCAATGTACCCTTCACGGGTTCCTTACGAACACGAAAAGTATGTATTCATTGTACAGAATTGTGCCATACAGGAGAATAAATAAAACAGCTTTTCTTTTATGTGGTTTCGCAAGGGCGCAATGTACCCTTCACGGGTTGTTTACGAACACGAAAAGTATGTATTTATTGTACAGAATTGTGCCATACAGGGGAATAAATAAAACAGCTTTTCTTTTATGTGGTTTCCCAAGGGCGCCTTATGTAAAGGGCGCAGTGTACCCTTCACGGATTCTTTGCCAACACTAAAAGTATGTATTCATTGTACAGAATTGTGACGTACAGAAGAATAAATAAAACAGCTTCTCTTTTATGTGGTTTCGCAAGGGCGCAATGTACCCTTCTCGGGTTCTTTACGAACACGAAAAGTATGTATTCATTGTACAGAATTGTGCCATAGAGGAGAATAAATAAAACAGCTTTTCTTTTATGTGGTTTCCCAAGGGCGCCTTATTTAAAGGGCGCAGTGTCCCCTTCACGGATTCTTTGCCAACACTAAAAGTATGTATTCATTGTACAGAATTGTGTCGTACAGAAGAATAAATAAAACCGCTTTTCTTTTATGTAGTTTCGCAAGGGCGCCTTATGTAAAGAGCGCAGTGTACCCTTCACGGATTCTTTACCAACACTAAAAGTATGTATCCATTGTACAGAATTGTGCCATACACAAGAGTAAATAAAACAGCTTTTCTTTTATGTGGTTTCGCAAGAGCGCAATGTACCTTTCACGGATTCTTTACCAACATTAAAAGTATGTATTCATTGTACAGAATTGTGACATACAGAAGAATAAATAAAACAGCTTTTCTTTTATGTGGTTTCGCAAGGGCGCAGTGTACCCTTCACGGGTTCTTTACGAACACGAAAAGTATGTATTCATTGTACAGATTTGTGCCATACAGGAGAATAAATAAAACAGCTTTTCTTTTATGTGGTTTCGCAAGGGCGCAATGTACCCTTCACGGGTTCTTTACGAACACGAAAAGTATGTATTCATTGTACAGAATTGTGCCATAGGGAGAATAAATAAAACAGCTTTTCTTTTATGTGGTTTCGCAAGGGCGCAATGTACCCTTCACGGGTTGTTTACGAACAAGAAAAGTATGTATTCATTGTACAGAATTGTGCCATACAGGAGAATAAATAAAACAGCTTTTCTTTTATGTGGTTTCCCAAGGGCGCCTTATGTAAAGGGCGCAGTGTACCCTTCACGGATCCTTTGCCAACACTAAAAGTATGTATTCATTGTACAGAATTGTGACGTACAGAAGAATAAATAAATCAGCTTTTCTTTTATGTGGTTTCGCAAGGGCGCAATTTACCCTTCTGGGGTTTTTTACGAACACGAAAAGTATGTATCCATTGTACAGAATTGTGCCATACACAAGAGTAAATAAAACAGCTTTTCTTTTATGTGGTTTCGCAAGAGCGCAATGTACCTTTCACGGATTCTTTACCAACATTAAAAGTATGTATTCATTGTACAGAATTGTGCCATACAGGAGAATAAATAAAACAGCTTTTCTTTTATGTGATTTCCCAAAGGCGCCTTATGTAAAGGGCGCAGTGTACATTTCGCGGATTCTTTACCAACATTAAAAGTATGTATTCATTGTACAGAATTGTGCCATAGAGAAGAATAAATAAAACAGTTTTTCTTTTATGTGGTTTCGCAAAGGCGCAATGTACCCTTCACGGATTCTTTAACAGCACTAAAAGTATGTATTCATTGTACAGAATTGTGCCATAAGGAAGAATAAATAAAACAGCTTTTCTATTATGTGGTTTCGCAAGGGCGCAATGTACCCTTCATGGATTCATTACCAACACTAAAAGTATGCATTCATTGTACAGAATTGTGCCATACAAGAGAATAAATAAAACAGCTTTTCTTTTATGTGTTTTCGCAAGGGCGCCTTATGTAAAGGTGCAGTGCACCCTTCACAGATTCGTTACCAACACTAAAAGTATGTATTCATTGTACAGAATTGTGCCAAAAAGAAGAATAAATAAAACAGCTTTTCTTTTATGTGGTTTCCCAAGGGCGCAATGTACCCTTCACGGGTTCTTTACCAACATTAAAGTATGTATTCATTGTACAGAATTGTGCCATAGAGGAGAATAAATAAAACGGTTTTTATTTTGTGTGGTTTCGCAAGAGCGCAATGTACCCTTCACGGATTCTTTACCAACACTAGAAGTATGTATTCATTGTACAGAATTGTGCCATACAGACGATTAAAGAAAACATCTTTTCTTTTATGTGGTTTCGCAAAGGCGCAATGTACCCTTCACTGGTTGTTTACGAACACGAAAAGTATGTATTCATTGTACAGAATTGTGCCATACAGAAGAATAAATAAAATATCTTTTCTTTTATGTGGTTTCGCAAGGGCGCAATGTACCCTTCACGGGTTCTTCACGAACACGATAAGTATGTATTCATTGTACAGAATTGTGCCATACAGGAGAATAAATAAAACAGCTTTTCTTTTATGTGGTTTCCCAAGGGCGCTTTTATTTAAAGGGCGTAGTGTACCCTTCACGGATTCTTTACCAACACTAAAAGTATGTATTCATTGTACAGAATTGTGCCATACAGAAGAATAAATAAAACAAATTTTCTTTTATGTGGTTTCGCAAGGGCGCCTTATGTAAAGGGTGCAGTGCACCCTTCACAGATTCGTTACCAACACTAAAAGTATGTATTCATTGTACAGAATTGTGCCATACAGGAGAATAAATAAAACAGCTTTTCTTTTATGTGGTTTCGCAAGGGCGCAATGTACCCTTCACGGGTTCTTTACGAACACGAAAAGTATGAATTCGTTGTACAGAATTGTGCCATACAGGAGAATAAATAAAAAAGTTTTTCTTTTATGTGGTTTCGCAAGGGCGCCTTATGTAAAGGGTGTAGTGCACCCTTCACAGATTCGTTACCAACACTAAAAGTATGTATTCTTTGTACAGAATTGTGCCATACAGAAGAATAAATGAAACAGCTTTTCTTTTATGTGGTCTCGCAAGGGCGCCTTATGTAAAGGGCGCAGTGTACCCTTCACGGATTCTTTGCCAACACTACAAGTATGTTTTCGTTCTACAGAATTGTGACGTACAAGAGAATAAATAAAACAGCTTTTCTTTTATGTAATTTCGCAAGGGCTCCTTATGTAAAAGGCGCAGTGTACCCTTCACGGATTCTTTACCAACACTAAAAGTATGTATCCATTGTACAGAATTGTGCCATACACAAGAGAAAATAACACAGCTTTTCTTTTATGTGGTTTCGCAAGAGCGCAATGTACCTTTCACGGATTCTTTACCAACATTAAAAGTATGTATTCATTGTACAGAATTGTGCCATACAGAAGAATAAATAAAACAGCTTTTCTTTTATGTGGTTTCGCCAGGGCGCAATGTACGCTTCACGGGTTCTTTACGAACACGAAAAGTATGTATTCATTGTACAGAATTGTGCCATACAGGAGAATAAATAAAACAGCTTTTCTTTTATGTGGTTTCGCAAGGGCGCAATGTACCCTTCTGGGGTTCTTTACGAACACGAAAATATGTATTCATTGTACAGAATTGTGCCATACAGGAGAATAAATAAAACAGCTTTTCTTTTATGTGGTTTCGCAAGGGCGCAATGTACCCTTCACGGGTTCTTTACGAACACGAAAAGTATGTATTCATTGTACAGAATTGGGCCATACAGGAGAATAAATAAAACAGCTTTTCTTTTATGTGGTTTCGCAAGGGCGCAATGTACCCTTCACGGGTTGTTTACGAACAAGAAAAGTATGTATTCATTGTACAGAATTGTGCCATACAGAAGAATAAATAAAACAGCTTTTCTTTTATGTGGTTTCGCAAGGGCGCAATGTACCCTTAACGGATTCTTTACGAACACGAAAAGTATGTATTCATTGTACAGAATTGTGCCATACAGGAGAATAAATAAAACAGCTTTTCTTTTATGTTGTTTCTCAAGGGCGCAATGTACCCTTCACGGATTCTTTACGAACACGAAAAGTATGTATTCATTGTACAGAATTGTGCCATACAGGAGAATAAATAAAACAGCTTTTCTTTTATGTGGTTTCTCAAGGGCGCAATGTACCCTTCACGGGTTGTTTACGAACACGAAAAGTATGTATTCATTGTACAGAATTGTGCCATACAGGAGAATAAATAAAACAGATTTTCTTTTATGTGGTTTCCCAAGGGGGCCTTATGTAAAGGGCGCAGTGTACCCTTCACGGATTCTTTGCCAACAATAAAACTATGTATTCAGTGTACAGAATTGTGACGTACAGAAGAATAAATAAAACAGCTTTTTTTTATGTGGTTTCGCAAGGGCGCAATGTACCCTTCTCGGGTTCTTTACGAACACGAAAATTATGTATTCATTGTACAGAATTGTGCCATAAAGGAGAATAAATAAAACAGCTTTTCTTTTATGTGGTTTCGCAAGGGCGCAATGTACCCTTCACGGGTTGTTTACGAACACGAAAAGTATGTATTCATTGTACAAAATTGTGCCATACAGGAGAATAAATAAAACAGTTTTTCTTTTATGTGGTTTCGCAAGAGCGCCTTATGTAAAGGGTGTAGTGCACCCTTCACAGATTCGTTACCAACACTAAAAGTATGTATTCTTTGTACAGAATTGTGCCATACAGAAGAATAAATAAAACAGCTTTTCTCTTATGTGGTTTCGCAAGGGCGCCTTATATAAAGGGTGCAGTGCACCCTTCACAGATTCGTTACCAACACTAAAAGTATGTATTCATTGTACAGAATTGTGCCATACAGAAGAACAAATAAAACAGCTTTTCTTTTATGTGGTTTCCCAATGGCGCAATGTACCCTTCACGGGTTCTTTACGAACACGAAAAGTATGAATTCATTGTAAAGAATTGTGCCATACAGGAGAATAAATAAAACAGTTTTTCTTTTATGTGGTTTCGCAAGGGCGCCTTATGTAAAGGGTGTAGTGCACCCTTCACAGATTCGTTACCAACACTAAAAGTAGGTATTCTTTGTACAGAATTGTGCCATACAGAAGAATAAATAAAACAGCTTTTCTTTTATGTGGTCTCGCAAGGGCGCCTTATGTAAAGGGCGCAGTGTACCCTTCACGGATTCTTTGCCAACACTAAAAGTATGTTTTCATTGTACAGAATTGTGACGTACGGAAGAATAAATAAAATAGCTTTTCTTTTATGTAGTTTCGCAAGGACGTCTTATGTAAAGGGCGCAGTGTACCCTTCACGGATTCTTTACCAACACTAAAAGTATGTATCCATTGTACAGAATTGTGCCATACAGAAGAATAAGTAAAACAGCTTTTCTTTTATGTGGTTTCGCAAGAGCGCAATGTACCTTTCACGGATTCTTTACCAACACTAAAAGTATGTATTCATTGTACAGAATTGTGCCATAGAGGAGAATAAATAAAAAAGTTTTTCTTTTATGTGGTTTCGCAAGGGCGCCTTATGTGAAGGCTGTAGTGCACCCTTCACAGATTCGTTACCAACACTAAAAGTATGTATTCTTTGTACAGAATAGTGCCATACAGAAAAATAAATAAAACAAATTTTCTTTTATGTGGTTTCGCAAGGGCGCCTTATGTAAAGGGTGCAGTGCACTTTTCACAGATTCGTTACCAACACTAAAAGTATGTATTCATTGTACAGAATTGTGCTATACAGAAGAACAAATAAAACAGCTTTTCTTTTATGTGGTTTCGCAAGGGCGCAATGTACCCTTCACGGGTTCTTTACGAACACGAAAAGTATGAATTCGTTGTACAGAATTGTGCCATACAGGAGAATAAATATAAAAGTTTTTCTTTTATGTGGTTTCGCAAGGGCGCCTTATGTAAAGGGTGTAGTGCACCCTTCACAGATTCGTTACCAACACTAAAAGTATGTATTCTTTGTACAGAATTGGCTATACAGAAGAATAAATGAAACAGCTTTTCTTTTATGTGGTCTCGCAAGGGCGCCTTACGTAAAGGGCGCAGTGTACCCTTCACGGATTCTTTGCCAACACTAAAAGTATGTTTTCGTTGTACAGAATTGTGACGTACAAGAGAATAAATAAAACAGCTTTTCTTTTATGTAGTTTCGTAAGGGCTCCTTGTGTAAAAGGCGCAGTGTACCCTTCACGGATTCTTTACCAACACTAAAAGTATGTATCCATTGTACTGAATTGTGCCATACAGAAGAATAAGTAAAAAAGCTTTTCTTTTATGTGGTTTCGCAAGAGCGCAAAGTACCTTTAGCGGATTCTTTACCAACACTAAAAGTATGTATTCATTGTACAGAATTGTGCCATAGAGGAGAATAAATAAAACAGCTTTTCTTTTATGTGGTTTCCCAAGGGCGCCTTATTTAAAGGGCGCAGTGTACCCTTCACGGATTCTTTGCCAACACTAAAAGTATGTATTCATTGTACAGAATTGTGTCGTACAGAAGAATAAATAAAACCGCTTTTCTTTTATGTAGTTTCGCAAGGGCGCCTTATGTAAAGAGCGCAGTGTACCCTTCACGGATTCTTTACCAACACTAAAAGTATGTATCCATTGTACAGAATTGTGCCATACACAAGAGTAAATAAAACAGCTTTTCTTTTATGTGGTTTCGCAAGAGCGCAATGTACCTTTCACGGATTCTTTACCAACATTAAAAGTATGTATTCATTGTACAGAATTGTGACATACAGAAGAATAAATAAAACAGCTTTTCTTTTATGTGGTTTCGCAAGGGCGCAGTGTACCCTTCACGGGTTCTTTACGAACACGAAAAGTATGTATTCATTGTACAGATTTGTGCCATACAGGAGAATAAATAAAACAGCTTTTCTTTTATGTGGTTTCGCAAGGGCGCAATGTACCCTTCACGGGTTCTTTACGAACACGAAAAGTATGTATTCATTGTACAGAATTGTGCCATACAGGAGAATAAATAAAACAGCTTTTCTTTTATGTGGTTTCGCAAGGGCGCAATGTACCCTTCACGGGTTGTTTACGAACAAGAAAAGTATGTATTCATTGTACAGAATTGTGCCATACAGGAGAATAAATAAAACAGCTTTTCTTTTATGTGGTTTCCCAAGGGCGCCTTATGTAAAGGGCGCAGTGTACCCTTCACGGATCCTTTGCCAACACTAAAAGTATGTATTCATTGTACAGAATTGTGACGTACAGAAGAATAAATAAATCAGCTTTTCTTTTATGTGGTTTCGCAAGGGCGCAATTTACCCTTCTGGGGTTTTTTACGAACACGAAAAGTATGTATCCATTGTACAGAATTGTGCCATAAGGAAGAATAAATAAAACAGCTTTTCTATTATGTGGTTTCGCAAGGGCGCAATGTACCCTTCATGGATTCATTACCAACACTAAAAGTATGCATTCATTGTACAGAATTGTGCCATACAAGAGAATAAATAAAACAGCTTTTCTTTTATGTGTTTTCGCAAGGGCGCCTTATGTAAAGGGTGCAGTGCACCCTTCACAGATTCGTTACCAACACTAAAAGTATGTATTCATTTTACAGAATTGTGCCAAACAGAAGAATAAATAAAACAGCTTTTCTTTTATGTGGTTTCCCAAGGGCGCAATGTACCCTTCACGGGTTCTTTACCAACACTAAAAGTATGTATTCATTGTACAGAATTGTGCCATAGAGGAGAATAAATAAAACGGTTTTTATTTTGTGTGGTTTCGCAAGAGCGCAATGTACCCTTCACGGATTCTTTACCAACACTAGAAGTATGTATTCATTGTACAGAATTGTGCCATACAGACGATTAAAGAAAACATCTTTTCTTTTATGTGGTTTCGCAAAGGCGCAATGTACCCTTCACTGGTTGTTTACGAACACGAAAAGTATGTATTCATTGTACAGAATTGTGCCATACAGAAGAATAAATAAAATATCTTTTCTTTTATGTGGTTTCGCAAGGGCGCAATGTACCCTTCACGGGTTCTTCACGAACACGATAAGTATGTATTCATTGTACAGAATTGTGCCATACAGGAGAATAAATAAAACAGCTTTTCTTTTATGTGGTTTCCCAAGGGCGCCTTATGTAAAGGGCGTAGTGTACCCTTCACGGATTCTTTACCAACACTAAAAGTATGTATTCATTGTACAGAATTGTGCCATACAGAAGAATAAATAAAACAAATTTTCTTTTATGTGGTTTCGCAAGGGCGCCTTATGTAAAGGGTGCAGTGCACCCTTCACAGATTCGTTACCAACACTAAAAGTATGTATTCATTGTACAGAATTGTGCCATACAGGAGAATAAATAAAACAGCTTTTCTTTTATGTGGTTTCGCAAGGGCGCAATGTACCCTTCACGGGTTCTTTACGAACACGAAAAGTATGAATTCGTCGTACAGAATTGTGCCATACAGGAGAATAAATAAAAAAGTTTTTCTTTTATGTGGTTTCGCAAGGGCGCCTTATGTAAAGGGTGTAGTGCACCCTTCACAGATTCGTTACCAACACTAAAAATATGTATTCTTTGTACAGAATTGTGCCATACAGAAGAATAAATGAAACAGCTTTTCTTTTATGTGGTCTCGCAAGGGCGCCTTATGTAAAGGGCGCAGTGTACCCTTCACGGATTCTTTGCCAACACTACAAGTATGTTTTCGTTCTACAGAATTGTGACGTACAAGAGAATAAATAAAACAGCTTTTCTTTTATGTAATTTCGCAAGGGCTCCTTATGTAAAAGGCGCAGTGTACCCTTCACGGATTCTTTACCAACACTAAAAGTATGTATCCATTGTACAGAATTGTGCCATACACAAGAGAAAATAACACAGCTTTTCTTTTATGTGGTTTCGCAAGAGCGCAATGTACCTTTCACGGATTCTTTACCAACATTAAAAGTATGTATTCATTGTACAGAATTGTGCCATACAGAAGAATAAATAAAACAGCTTTTCTTTTATGTGGTTTCGGCAGGGCGCAATGTACGCTTCACGGGTTCTTTACGAACACGAAAAGTATGTATTCATTGTACAGAATTGTGCCATACAGGAGAATAAATAAAACAGCTTTTCTTTTATGTGGTTTCGCAAGGGCGCAATGTACCCTTCTGGGGTTCTTTACGAACACGAAAATATGTATTCATTGTACAGAATTGTGCCATACAGGAGAATAAATAAAACAGCTTTTCTTTTATGTGGTTTCGCAAGGGCGCAATGTACCCTTCACGGGTTCTTTAAGAACACGAAAAGTATGTATTCATTGTACAGAATTGTGCCATACAGGAGAATAAATAAAACAGCTTTTCTTTTATGTGGTTTCGCAAGGGCGCAATGTACCCTTCACGGGTTGTTTACGAACAAGAAAAGTATGTATTCATTGTACAGAATTGTGCCATACAGGAGAATAAATAAAGCAGCTTTTCTTTTATGTGGTTTCGCAAGGGCGCCTTATGTAAAGGGCGCAGTGTACCCTTCACGGATCCTTTGCCAACACTAAAAGTATGTATTCATTGTACAGAATTGTGACGTACAGAAGAATAAATAAATCAGCTTTTCTTTTATGTGGTTTCGCAAGGGCGCAATTTACCCTTCTGGGGTTTTTTACGAACACGAAAAGTATGTATCCATTGTACAGAATTGTGCCATACACAAGAGTAAATAAAACAGCTTTTCTTTTATGTGGTTTCGCAAGAGCGCAATGTACCTTTCACGGATTCTTTACCAACATTAAAAGTATGTATTCATTGTACAGAATTGTGCCATACAGAAGAATAAATAAAACAGCTTTTCTTTTGTGTGTTTTCGCACGGGCGCAATGTACCCTTCACGAGTTCCTTACGAACACGAAAAATATATATTAATTGTACAGAATTGTGCCATACAAGAGAATAAATAAAACAGCTTTTCTTTTATGTGGTTTCGCAAGGGCGCAATGTACACTTCACGGGTTGTTTACGAACACGAAAAGTATGTATTCATTGTACAGAATTGTGCCACACAGGAGAATAAATAAAACAGCTTTTCTTTTATGTGATTTCCCAAGGGCGCCTTATGTAAAGGGCGCAGTGTACATTTCGCGGATTCTTTACCAACATTAAAAGTATGTATTCATTGTACAGAATTGTGCCATAGAGAAGAATAAATAAAACAGTTTTTCTTTTATGTGGTTTCGCAAAGGCGCAATGTACCCTTCACGGATTCTTTAACAGCACTAAAAGTATGTATTCATTGTACAGAATTGTGCCATAAGGAAGAATAAATAAAACAGCTTTTCTATTATGTGGTTTCGCAAGGGCGCAATGTACCCTTCGTGGATTCATTACCAACACTAAAAGTATGCATTCATTGTACAGAATTGTGCCATACAAGAGAATAAATAAAACAGCTTTTCTTTTATGTGTTTTCGCAAGGGCGCCTTATGTAAAGGGTGCAGTGCACCTTTCACAGATTCGTTACCAACACTAAAAGTATGTATTCATTGTACAGAATTGTGCCAAACAGAAGAATAAATAAAACAGCTTTTCTTTTATGTGGTTTCCCAAGGGCGCAATGTACCCTTCACGGGTTCTTTACCAACACTAAAAGTATGTATTCATTGTACAGAATTGTGCCATAGAGGAGAATAAATAAAACGGTTTTTATTTTGTGTGGTTTCGCAAGAGCGCAATGTACCCTTCACGGATTCTTTACCAACACTAGAAGTATGTATTCATTGTATAGAATTGTGCCATACAGACGATTAAAGAAAACATCTTTTCTTTTATGTGGTTTCGCAAAGGCGCAATGTACCCTTCACTGGTTGTTTACGAACACGAAAAGTATGTATTCATTGTACAGAATTGTGCCATACAGAAGAATAAAAAAAATATCTTTTCTTTTATGTGGTTTCGCAAGGGCGCAATGTACCCTTCACGGGTTCTTCACGAACACGATAAGTATGTATTCATTGTACAGAATTGTGCCATACAGGAGAATAAATAAAACAGCTTTTCTTTTATGTTGTTTCCCAAGGGCGCCTTATGTAAAGGGCGTAGTGTACCCTTCACGGATTCTTTACCAACACTAAAAGTATGTATTCATTGTACAGAATTGTGCCATACAGAAGAATAAATAAAACAAATTTTCTTTTATGTGGTTTCGCAAGGGCGCCTTATGTAAAGGGTGCAGTGCACCCTTCACAGATTCGTTACCAACACTAAAAGTATGTATTCATTGTACAGAATTGTGCTATACAGAGGAACAAATAAAACAGCTTTTCTTTTATGTGGTTTCGCAAGGGCGCAATGTACCCTTCACGGGTTCTTTACGAACACGAAAAGTATGAATTCGTCGTACAGAATTGTGCCATACAGGAGAATAAATAAAAAAGTTTTTCTTTTATGTGGTTTCGCAAGGGCGCCTTATGTAAAGGGTGTAGTGCACCCTTCACAGATTCGTTACCAACACTAAAAGTATGTATTCTTTGTACAGAATTGTGCCATACAGAAGAATAAATGAAACAGCTTTTCTTTTATGTGGTCTCGCAAGGGCGCCTTATGTAAAGGGCGCAGTGTACCCTTCACGGATAATTTGCCAACACTACAAGTATGTTTTCGTTCTACAGAATTGTGACGTACAAGAGAATAAATAAAACAGCTTTTCTTTTATGTAGTTTCGCAAGGGCTCCTTATGTAAAAGGCGCAGTGTACCCCTCACGGATTCTTTACCAACACTAAAAGTATGTATCCATTGTACAGAATTGTGCCATACACAAGAGAAAATAACACAGCTTTTCTTTTATGTGGTTTCGCAAGAGCGCAATGTACCTTTCACGGATTCTTTACCAACATTAAAAGTATGTATTCATTGTACAGAATTGTGCCATACAGAAGAATAAATAAAACAGCTTTTCTTTTATGTGGTTTCGCCAGGGCGCAATGTACGCTTCACGGGTTCTTTACGAACACGAAAAGTATGTATTCATTGTACAGAATTGTGCCATACAGGAGAATAAATAAAACAGCTTTTCTTTTATGTGGTTTCGCAAGGGCGCAATGTACCCTTCTGGGGTTCTTTACGAACACGAAAATATGTATTCACTGTACAGAATTGTGCCATACAGGAGAATAAATAAAACAGCTTTTCTTTTATGTGGTTTCCCAAGGGCGCCTTATTTAAAGGTCGCAGTGTACCCTTCACGGATTCTTTGCCAACACTAAAAGTATGTATTCATTGTACAGAATTGTGACGTACAGAAGAATAAATAAAACAGCTTTTCTTTTATGTAGTTTCGCAAGGGCGCCTTATGTAAAGGGCGCAGTGTACCCTTCACGGATTCTTTACCAACACTAAAAGTATGTATCCATTGTACAGAATTGTGCCATACACAAGAGAAAATAACACAGCTTTTCTTTTATGTGGTTTCGCAAGAGCGCAATGTACCTTTCACGGTTTCTTTACCAACATTAAAAGTATGTATTCATTGTACAGAATTGTGCCATACAGAAGAATAAATAAAACAGCTTTTCTTTTATGTGGTTTCGCCAGGGCGCAATGTACGCTTCACGGATTCTTTGCCAACACTAAAAGTATGTATTCATTGTACAGAATTGTGCCATACAGGAGAATAAATAAAACAGCTTTTCTTTCATGTGGTTTCCCAAGGGGGCCTTATGTAAAGGGCGCAGTGTACCCTTCACGGATTCTTTGCCAACAATAAAAGTATGTATTCATTGTACAGAATTTTGACGTACAGAAGAATAAATAAAACAGCTTTTCTTTTATGTGGTTTCGCAAGGGCGCAATGTACCCTTCTCGGGTTCTTTACGAACACGAAAATTATGTATTCATTGTACAGAATTGTGCCATACAGGAGAATAAATAAAACAGCTTTTCTTTTATGTGGTTTCCCAAGGGCGCCTTATGTTAAGGGCGCAGTGTACCCTTCACGGATTCTTCACCAACACTAAAAGTATGTATCCATTGCACAGAATTGTGCCATACGCAAGAGAAAATAACACAGCTTTTCTTTTTTGTGGTTTCTCAAGAGCGCAATGTACCTTTCACGGATTCTTTACCAACATTAAAAGTATGTATTTATTGTACAGAATTGTGACATACAGAAGAATAAATAAAACAGCTTTTCTTTTATGTGGTTTCGCAAGGGCGCAATGTACCCTTCACGGGTTCTTTACGAACACGAAAAGTATGTATTCATTGTACGGAATTGTGCCACACAGGAGAATGAATAAAACAGCTTTTCTTTTATGTGTTTTCGCAAGGGCGCAATGTACCTTTCACGGGTTCCTTACGAACACGAAAAATATGTATTCATTGTACAGAATTGTGGCATACAGGAGAATAAATAAAACAGCTTTTCTTTTATGTGGTTTCGCAAGGGCGCAATATACTTTTCACGGGTTGTTTACGAACACGAAAAGTATGTATTCATTGTACAGAATTGTGCCATACAGGAGAATAAATAAAACAGCTTTTCTTTTATGTGGTTTCGCAAGGGCGCAATTTACCCTTCTGGGGTTTTTTACGAACACGAAAAGTATGTATCCATTGTACAGAATTGTGCCATACACAAGAGTAAATAAAACAGCTTTTCTTTTATGTGGTTTCGCAAGAGCGCAATGTACCTTTCACGGATTCTTTACCAACATTAAAAGTATGTATTCATTGTACAGAATTGTGCCATACAGAAGAATAAATAAAACAGCTTTTCTTTTATGTGTTTTCGCAAGGGCGCCTTATGTAAAGGGTGCAGTGCACCTTTCACAGATTCGTTACCAACACTAAAAGTATGTATTCATTGTACAGAATTGTGCCAAACAGAAGAATAAATAAAACAGCTTTTCTTTTATGTGGTTTCCCAAGGGCGCAATGTACCCTTCACGGGTTCTTTACCAACACTAAAAGTATGTATTCATTGTACAGAATTGTGCCATAGAGGAGAATAAATAAAACGGTTTTTATTTTGTGTGGTTTCGCAAGAGCGCAATGTACCCTTCACGGATTCTTTACCAACACTAGAAGTATGTATTCATTGTACAGAATTGTGCCATACAGACGATTAAAGAAAACATCTTTTCTTTTATGTGGTTTCGCAAAGGCGCAATGTACCCTTCACTGGTTGTTTACGAACACGAAAAGTATGTATTCATTGTACAGAATTGTGCCATACAGAAGAATAAAAAAAATATCTTTTCTTTTATGTGGTTTCGCAAGGGCGCAATGTACCCTTCACGGGTTCTTCACGAACACGATAAGTATGTATTCATTGTACAGAATTGTGCCATACAGGAGAATAAATAAAACAGCTTTTCTTTTATGTTGTTTCCCAAGGGCGCCTTATGTAAAGGGCGTAGTGTACCCTTCACGGATTCTTTACCAACACTAAAAGTATGTATTCATTGTACAGAATTGTGCCATACAGAAGAATAAATAAAACAAATTTTCTTTTATGTGGTTTCGCAAGGGCGCCTTATGTAAAGGGTGCAGTGCACCCTTCACAGATTCGTTACCAACACTAAAAGTATGTATTCATTGTACAGAATTGTGCTATACAGAGGAACAAATAAAACAGCTTTTCTTTTATGTGGTTTCGCAAGGGCGCAATGTACCCTTCACGGGTTCTTTACGAACACGAAAAGTATGAATTCGTCGTACAGAATTGTGCCATACAGGAGAATAAATAAAAAAGTTTTTCTTTTATGTGGTTTCGCAAGGGCGCCTTATGTAAAGGGTGTAGTGCACCCTTCACAGATTCGTTACCAACACTAAAAGTATGTATTCTTTGTACAGAATTGTGCCATACAGAAGAATAAATGAAACAGCTTTTCTTTTATGTGGTCTCGCAAGGGCGCCTTATGTAAAGGGCGCAGTGTACCCTTCACGGATAATTTGCCAACACTACAAGTATGTTTTCGTTCTACAGAATTGTGACGTACAAGAGAATAAATAAAACAGCTTTTCTTTTATGTAGTTTCGCAAGGGCTCCTTATGTAAAAGGCGCAGTGTACCCCTCACGGATTCTTTACCAACACTAAAAGTATGTATCCATTGTACAGAATTGTGCCATACACAAGAGAAAATAACACAGCTTTTCTTTTATGTGGTTTCGCAAGAGCGCAATGTACCTTTCACGGATTCTTTACCAACATTAAAAGTATGTATTCATTGTACAGAATTGTGCCATACAGAAGAATAAATAAAACAGCTTTTCTTTTATGTGGTTTCGCCAGGGCGCAATGTACGCTTCACGGGTTCTTTACGAACACGAAAAGTATGTATTCATTGTACAGAATTGTGCCATACAGGAGAATAAATAAAACAGCTTTTCTTTTATGTGGTTTCGCAAGGGCGCAATGTACCCTTCTGGGGTTCTTTACGAACACGAAAATATGTATTCACTGTACAGAATTGTGCCATACAGGAGAATAAATAAAACAGCTTTTCTTTTATGTGGTTTCCCAAGGGCGCCTTATTTAAAGGTCGCAGTGTACCCTTCACGGATTCTTTGCCAACACTAAAAGTATGTATTCATTGTACAGAATTGTGACGTACAGAAGAATAAATAAAACAGCTTTTCTTTTATGTAGTTTCGCAAGGGCGCCTTATGTAAAGGGCGCAGTGTACCCTTCACGGATTCTTTACCAACACTAAAAGTATGTATCCATTGTACAGAATTGTGCCATACACAAGAGAAAATAACACAGCTTTTCTTTTATGTGGTTTCGCAAGAGCGCAATGTACCTTTCACGGTTTCTTTACCAACATTAAAAGTATGTATTCATTGTACAGAATTGTGCCATACAGAAGAATAAATAAAACAGCTTTTCTTTTATGTGGTTTCGCCAGGGCGCAATGTACGCTTCACGGATTCTTTGCCAACACTAAAAGTATGTATTCATTGTACAGAATTGTGCCATACAGGAGAATAAATAAAACAGCTTTTCTTTCATGTGGTTTCCCAAGGGGGCCTTATGTAAAGGGCGCAGTGTACCCTTCACGGATTCTTTGCCAACAATAAAAGTATGTATTCATTGTACAGAATTTTGACGTACAGAAGAATAAATAAAACAGCTTTTCTTTTATGTGGTTTCGCAAGGGCGCAATGTACCCTTCTCGGGTTCTTTACGAACACGAAAATTATGTATTCATTGTACAGAATTGTGCCATACAGGAGAATAAATAAAACAGCTTTTCTTTTATGTGGTTTCCCAAGGGCGCCTTATGTTAAGGGCGCAGTGTACCCTTCACGGATTCTTCACCAACACTAAAAGTATGTATCCATTGCACAGAATTGTGCCATACGCAAGAGAAAATAACACAGCTTTTCTTTTTTGTGGTTTCTCAAGAGCGCAATGTACCTTTCACGGATTCTTTACCAACATTAAAAGTATGTATTTATTGTACAGAATTGTGACATACAGAAGAATAAATAAAACAGCTTTTCTTTTATGTGGTTTCGCAAGGGCGCAATGTACCCTTCACGGGTTCTTTACGAACACGAAAAGTATGTATTCATTGTACGGAATTGTGCCACACAGGAGAATGAATAAAACAGCTTTTCTTTTATGTGTTTTCGCAAGGGCGCAATGTACCTTTCACGGGTTCCTTACGAACACGAAAAATATGTATTCATTGTACAGAATTGTGGCATACAGGAGAATAAATAAAACAGCTTTTCTTTTATGTGGTTTCGCAAGGGCGCAATATACTTTTCACGGGTTGTTTACGAACACGAAAAGTATGTATTCATTGTACAGAATTGTGCCATACAGGAGAATAAATAAAACAGCTTTTCTTTTATGTGGTTTCGCAAGGGCGCAATTTACCCTTCTGGGGTTTTTTACGAACACGAAAAGTATGTATCCATTGTACAGAATTGTGCCATACACAAGAGTAAATAAAACAGCTTTTCTTTTATGTGGTTTCGCAAGAGCGCAATGTACCTTTCACGGATTCTTTACCAACATTAAAAGTATGTATTCATTGTACAGAATTGTGCCATACAGAAGAATAAATAAAACAGCTTTTCTTTTGTGTGTTTTCGCACGGGCGCAATGTACCCTTCACGAGTTCCTTACGAACACGAAAAATATATATTAATTGTACAGAATTGTGCCATACAAGAGAATAAATAAAACAGCTTTTCTTTTATGTGGTTTCGCAAGGGCGCAATGTACACTTCACGGGTTGTTTACGAACACGAAAAGTATGTATTCATTGTACAGAATTGTGCCATACAGGAGAATAAATAAAACAGCTTTTCTTTTATGTGATTTCCCAAGGGCGCCTTATGTAAAGGGCGCAGTGTACATTTCGCGGATTCTTTACCAACATTAAAAGTATGTATTCATTGTACAGAATTGTGCCATAGAGAAGAATAAATAAAACAGTTTTTCTTTTATGTGGTTTCGCAAAGGCGCAATGTACCCTTCACGGATTCTTTAACAGCACTAAAAGTATGTATTCATTGTACAGAATTGTGCCATAAGGAAGAATAAATAAAACAGCTTTTCTATTATGTGGTTTCGCAAGGGCGCAATGTACCCTTCGTGGATTCATTACCAACACTAAAAGTATGCATTCATTGTACAGAATTGTGCCATACAAGAGAATAAATAAAACAGCTTTTCTTTTATGTGTTTTCGCAAGGGCGCCTTATGTAAAGGGTGCAGTGCACCCTTCACAGATTCGTTACCAACACTAAAAGTATGTATTCATTGTACAGAATTGTGCCAAACAGAAGAATAAATAAAACAGCTTTTCTTTTATGTGGTTTCCCAAGGGCGCAATGTACCCTTCACGGGTTCTTTACCAACACTAAAAGTATGTATTCATTGTACAGAATTGTGCCATAGAGGAGAATAAATAAAACGGTTTTTTGTTTTGTGTGGTTTCGCAAGAGCGCAATGTACCCTTCACGGATTCTTTACCAACACTAGAAGTATGTATTCATTGTACAGAATTGTGCCATACAGACGATTAAAGAAAACATCTTTTCTTTTATGTGGTTTCGCAAAGGCGCAATGTACCCTTCACTGGTTGTTTACGAACACGAAAAGTATGTATTCATATTACAGAATTGTGCCATACAGAAGAATAAAAAAAATATCTTTTCTTTTATGTGGTTTCGCAAGGGCGCAATGTACCCTTCACGGGTTCTTCACGAACACGATAAGTATGTATTCATTGTACAGAATTGTGCCATACAGGAGAATAAATAAAACAGCTTTTCTTTTATGTTGCTTCCCAAGGGCGCCTTATGTAAAGGGCGTAGTGTACCCTTCACGGATTCTTTACCAACACTAAAAGTATGTATTCATTGTACAGAATTGTGCCATACAGAAGAATAAATAAAACAAATTTTCTTTTATGTGGTTTCGCAAGGGCGCCTTATGTAAAGGGTGCAGTGCACCCTTCACAGATTCGTTACCAACACTAAAAGTATGTATTCATTGTACAGAATTGTGCTATACAGAGGAACAAATAAAACAGCTTTTCTTTTATGTGGTTTCGCAAGGGCGCAATGTACCCTTCACGGGTTCTTTACGAACACGAAAAGTATGAATTCGTCGTACAGAATTGTGCCATACAGGAGAATAAATAAAAAAGTTTTTCTTTTATGTGGTTTCGCAAGGGCGCCTTATGTAAAGGGTGTAGTGCACCCTTCACAGATTCGTTACCAACACTAAAAGTATGTATTCTTTGTACAGAATTGTGCCATACAGAAGAATAAATGAAACAGCTTTTCTTTTATGTGGTCTCGCAAGGGCGCCTTATGTAAAGGGCGCAGTGTACCCTTCACGGATTCTTTGCCAACACTACAAGTATGTTTTCGTTCTACAGAATTGTGACGTACAAGAGAATAAATAAAACAGCTTTTCTTTTATGTAGTTTCGCAAGGGCTCCTTATGTAAAAGGCGCAGTGTACCCTTCACGGATTCTTTACCAACACTAAAAGTATGTATCCATTGTACAGAATTGTGCCATACACAAGAGAAAATAACACAGCTTTTCTTTTATGTGGTTTCGCAAGAGCGCAATGTACCTTTCACGGATTCTTTACCAACATTAAAAGTATGTATTCATTGTACAGAATTGTGCCATACAGAAGAATAAATAAAACAGCTTTTCTTTTATGTGGTTTCGCCAGGGCGCAATGTACGCTTCACGGGTTCTTTACGAACACGAAAAGTATGTATTCATTGTACAGAATTGTGCCATACAGGAGAATAAATAAAACAGCTTTTCTTTTATGTGGTTTCGCAAGGGCGCAATGTACCCTTCTGGGGTTCTTTACGAACACGAAAATATGTATTCACTGTACAGAATTGTGCCATACAGGAGAATAAATAAAACAGCTTTTCTTTTATGTGGTTTCCCAAGGGCGCCTTATTTAAAGGTCGCAGTGTACCCTTCACGGATTCTTTGCCAACACTAAAAGTATGTATTCATTGTACAGAATTGTGACGTACAGAAGAATAAATAAAACAGCTTTTCTTTTATGTAGTTTCGCAAGGGCGCCTTATGTAAAGGGCGCAGTGTACCCTTCACGGATTCTTTACCAACACTAAAAGTATGTATCCATTGTACAGAATTGTGCCATACACAAGAGAAAATAACACAGCTTTTCTTTTATGTGGTTTCGCAAGAGCGCAATGTACCTTTCACGGATTCTTTACCAACATTAAAAGTATGTATTCATTGTACAGAATTGTGCCATTCAGAAGAATAAATAAAACAGCTTTTCTTTTATGTGGTTTCGCCAGGGCGCAATGTACGCTTCACGGATTCTTTGCCAACACTAAAAGTATGTATTCATTGTACAGAATTGTGCCATACAGGAGAATAAATAAAACAGCTTTTCTTTCATGTGGTTTCCCAAGGGGGCCTTATGTAAAGGGCGCAGTGTACCCTTCACGGATTCTTTGCCAACAATAAAAGTATGTATTCATTGTACAGAATTTTGACGTACAGAAGAATAAATAAAACAGCTTTTCTTTTATGTGGTTTCGCAAGGGCGCAATGTACCCTTCTCGGGTTCTTTACGAACACGAAAATTATGTATTCATTGTACAGAATTGTGCCATACAGGAGAATAAATAAAACAGCTTTTCTTTTATGTGGTTTCCCAAGGGCGCCTTATGTTAAGGGCGCAGTGTACCCTTCACGGATTCTTCACCAACACTAAAAGTATGTATCCATTGCACAGAATTGTGCCATACGCAAGAGAAAATAACACAGCTTTTCTTTTTTGTGGTTTCTCAAGAGCGCAATGTACCTTTCACGGATTCTTTACCAACATTAAAAGTATGTATTTATTGTACAGAATTGTGACATACAGAAGAATAAATAAAACAGCTTTTCTTTTATGTGGTTTCGCAAGGGCGCAATGTACCCTTCACGGGTTCTTTACGAACACGAAAAGTATGTATTCATTGTACAGAATTGTGCCACACAGGAGAATAAATAAAACAGCTTTTCTTTTATGTGGTTTCGCAAGGGCGCAATATACTTTTCACGGGTTGTTTACGAACACGAAAAGTATGTATTCATTGTACAGAATTGTGCCATACAGGAGAATAAATAAAACAGCTTTTCTTTTATGTGGTTTCCCAAGGGCGCATATGTAAAGGGCGCAGTGTACCTTTCACGGATTCTTTACCAACATTAAAAGTATGTATTCATTGTACAGAATTGTGCCATAGAGAAGAATAAATAAAACAGCTTTTCTTTCATGTGGTTTCGCAAAGGCGCAATGTACCCTTCACAGATTCTTTAACAACACTAAAAGTATGTTTTCATTGTACAGAATTGTGCCATAAGGAAGAATAAATAAAACATCTTTTCTTATTTTGTGGTTTCGCAAGGGCGCTATGTACCCTTCATGGATTCATTACCAACACTAAAAGTATGCATTCATTGTACAGAATTGTGCCATACAAGAGAATAAATAAAACAGCTTTTCTTTTATGTGGTTTCGCAAGGGCGCCTTATGTAAAGGGTGCAGTGCACCCTTCACAGATTCGTTACCAACACTAAAAGTATGTATTCATTGTACAGAATTGTGCCAAACAGAAGAATAAATAAAACAGCTTTTCTTTTATGTGGTTTCCCAAGGGCGCAATGTACCCTTCACGGGTTCTTTACCAACACTAAAAGTATGTATTCATTGTACAGAATTGTGCCATAGAGGAGAATAAATAAAACAGCTTTTCTTTTGTGTGGTTTCGCAAGAGCGCAATGTACCCTTCACGGATTCTTTACCAACACTAAAAGTATGTATTCATTCTACAGAATTGTGCCGTACAGACGATTATAGATAACATCTTTTCTTTTATGTGGTTTCGCAAGGGTGCAATGTACCCTTCACTGGTTGTTTACGAACACGAAAAGTATGTATTCATTGTACAGAATTGTGCCGTTCAGAAGAATAAATAATACAGCTTTTCTTTTATGTGGTTTCGCAAGGGCGCAATGTACCCTTCACGGGTTCTTTACGAACACGAAAAGTATGTATTCATTGTACAGAAATGTGCCATACAGGAGAATAAATAAAACAGCTTTTCTTTTATGTGGTTTCGCAAGTGCGCAATGTACCCTTCACGGGTTGTTTACGAACAAGAAAAGTATGTATTCATTGTACAGAATTGTGCCATACAGGAGAATAAATAAAACAGCTTTTCTTTTATGTGGTTTCCCAAGGGCGCCTTATGTAAAGGGCGCAGTGTACCCTTCACGGATCCTTTGCCAACACTAAAAGTATGTATTCATTGTACAGAATTGTGACGTACAGAAGAATAAATAAATCAGCTTTTCTTTTATGTGGTTTCGCAAGGGCGCAATTTACCCTTCTGGGGTTTTTTACGAACACGAAAAGTATGTATCCATTGTACAGAATTGTGCCATACACAAGAGTAAATAAAACAGCTTTTCTTTTATGTGGTTTCGCAAGAGAGCAATGTACCTTTCACGGATTCTTTACCAACATTAAAAGTATGTATTCATTGTACAGAATTGTGCCATACAGAAGAATAAATAAAACAGCTTTTCTTTTGTGTGTTTTCGCACGGGCGCAATGTACCCTTCACGAGTTCCTTACGAACACGAAAAATATGTATTAATTGTACAGAATTGTGCCATACAAGAGAATAAATAAAACAGCTTTTCTTTTATGTGGTTTCGCAAGGGCGCAATGTACACTTCACGGGTTGTTTACGAACAGGAAAAGTATGTATTCATTGTACAGAATTGTGCCATACAGGAGAATAAATAAAACAGCTTTTCTTTTATGTGATTTCCCAAGGGCGCCTTATGTAAAGGGCGCAGTGTACATTTCGCGGATTCTTTACCAACATTAAAAGTATGTATTCATTGTACAGAATTGTGCCATAGAGAAGAATAAATAAAACAGTTTTTCTTTTATGTGGTTTCGCAAAGGCGCAATGTACCCTTCACGGATTCTTTAACAGCACTAAAAGTATGTATTCATTGTACAGAATTGTGCCATAAGGAAGAATAAATAAAACAGCTTTTCTATTATGTGGTTTCGCAAGGGCGCAATGTACCCTTCATGGATTCATTACCAACACTAAAAGTATGCATTCATTGTACAGAATTGTGCCATACAAGAGAATAAATAAAACAGCTTTTCTTTTATGTGTTTTCGCAAGGGCGCCTTATGTAAAGGGTGCAGTGCACCCTTCACAGATTCGTTACCAACACTAAAAGTATGTATTCATTGTACAGAATTGTGCCAAACAGAAGAATAAATAAAACAGCTTCTCTTTTATGTGGTTTCCCAAGGGCGCAATGTACCCATCACGGGTTCTTTACCAACACTAAAAGTATGTATTCATTGTACAGAATTGTGCCATAGAGGAGAATAAATAAAACGGTTTTTATTTTCTGTGGTTTCGCAAGAGCGCAATGTACCCTTCACGGATTCTTTACCAACACTAGAAGTATGTATTCATTGTACAGAATTGTGCCATACAGACGATTAAAGAAAACATCTTTTCTTTTATGTGGTTTCGCAAAGGCGCAATGTACCCTTCACTGGTTGTTTACGAACACGAAAAGTATGTATTCATTGTACAGAATTGTGCCATACAGAAGAATAAATAAAATATCTTTTCTTTTATGTGGTTTCGCAAGGGCGCAATGTACCCTTCACGGGTTCTTCACGAACACGATAAGTATGTATTCATTGTACAGAATTGTGCCATACAGGAGAATAAATAAAACAGTTTTTCTTTTATGTGGTTTCCCAAGGGCGCCTTATGTAAAGGGCGTAGTGTACCCTTCACGGATTCTTTACCAACACTAAAAGTATGTATTCATTGTACAGAATTGTGCCATACAGAAGAATAAATAAAACAAATTTTCTTTTATGTGGTTTCGCAAGGGCGCCTTATGTAAAGGGTGCAGTGCACCCTTCACAGATTCGTTACCAACACTAAAAGTATGTATTCATTGTACAGAATTGTGCTATACAGAGGAACAAATAAAACAGCTTTTCTTTTATGTGGTTTCGCAAGGGCGCAATGTACCCTTCACGGGTTCTTTACGAACACGAAAAGTATGAATTCGTCGTACAGAATTGTGCCATACAGGAGAATAAATAAAAAAGTTTTTCTTTTATGTGGTTTCGCAAGGGCGCCTTATGTAAAGGGCGTAGTGTACCCTTCACGGATTCTTTACCAACACTAAAAGTATGTATTCATTGTACAGAATTGTGCCATACAGAAGAATAAATAAAACAAATTTTCTTTTATGTGGTTTCGCAAGGGCGCCTTATGTAAAGGGTGCAGTGCACCCTTCACAGATTCGTTACCAACACTAAAAGTATGTATTCATTTTACAGAATTGTGCCATACAGAAGAATAAATAAAACAGCTTTTCTTTTGTGTGTTTTCGCACGGGCGCAATGTACCCTTCACGAGTTCCTTACGAACACGAAAAATATGTATTAATTGTACAGAATTGTGCCATACAAGAGAATAAATAAAACAGCTTTTCTTTTATGTGGTTTCGCAAGGGCGCAATGTACACTTCACGGGTTGTTTACGAACAGGAAAAGTATGTATTCATTGTACAGAATTGTGCCATACAGGAGAATAAATAAAACAGCTTTTCTTTTATGTGATTTCCCAAGGGCGCCTTATGTAAAGGGCGCAGTGTACATTTCGCGGATTCTTTACCAACATTAAAAGTATGTATTCATTGTACAGAATTGTGCCATAGAGAAGAATAAATAAAACAGTTTTTCTTTTATGTGGTTTCGCAAAGGCGCAATGTACCCTTCACGGATTCTTTAACAGCACTAAAAGTATGTATTCATTGTACAGAATTGTGCCATAAGGAAGAATAAATAAAACAGCTTTTCTATTATGTGGTTTCGCAAGGGCGCAATGTACCCTTCATGGATTCATTACCAACACTAAAAGTATGCATTCATTGTACAGAATTGTGCCATACAAGAGAATAAATAAAACAGCTTTTCTTTTATGTGTTTTCGCAAGGGCGCCTTATGTAAAGGGTGCAGTGCACCCTTCACAGATTCGTTACCAACACTAAAAGTATGTATTCATTGTACAGAATTGTGCCAAACAGAAGAATAAATAAAACAGCTTCTCTTTTATGTGGTTTCCCAAGGGCGCAATGTACCCTTCACGGGTTCTTTACCAACACTAAAAGTATGTATTCATTGTACAGAATTGTGCCATAGAGGAGAATAAATAAAACGGTTTTTATTTTGTGTGGTTTCGCAAGAGCGCAATGTACCCTTCACGGATTCTTTACCAACACTAGAAGTATGTATTCATTGTACAGAATTGTGCCATACAGACGATTAAAGAAAACATCTTTTCTTTTATGTGGTTTCGCAAAGGCGCAATGTACCCTTCACTGGTTGTTTACGAACACGAAAAGTATGTATTCATTGTACAGAATTGTGCCATACAGAAGAATAAATAAAATATCTTTTCTTTTATGTGGTTTCGCAAGGGCGCAATGTACCCTTCACGGGTTCTTCACGAACACGATAAGTATGTATTCATTGTACAGAATTGTGCCATACAGGAGAATAAATAAAACAGTTTTTCTTTTATGAGGTTTCCCAAGGGCGCCTTATGTAAAGGGCGTAGTGTACCCTTCACGGATTCTTTACCAACACTAAAAGTATGTATTCATTGTACAGAATTGTGCCATACAGAAGAATAAATAAAACAAATTTTCTTTTATGTGGTTTCGCAAGGGCGCCTTATGTAAAGGGTGCAGTGCACCCTTCACAGATTCGTTACCAACACTAAAAGTATGTATTCTTTGTACAGAATTGTGCCATACAGAAGAATAAATGAAACAGCTTTTCTTTTATGTGGTCTCGCAAGGGCGCCTTATGTAAAGGGCGCAGTGTACCCTTCACGGATTCTTTGCCAACACTACAAGTATGTTTTCGTTCTACAGAATTGTGACGTACAAAAGAATAAATAAAACAGCTTTTCTTTTATGTAGTTTCGCAAGGGCTCCTTATGTAAAAGGCGCAGTGTACCCTTCACGGATTCTTTACCAACACTAAAAGTATGTATCCATTGTACAGAATTGTGCCATACACAAGAGAAAATAACACAGCTTTTCTTTTATGTGGTTTCGCAAGAGCGCAATGTACCTTTCACGGATTCTTTACCAACATTAAAAGTATGTATTCATTGTACAGAATTGTGCCATACAGAAGAATAAATAAAACAGCTTTTCTTTTATTTGGTTTCGCCAGGGCGCAATGTACGCTTCACGGGTTGTTTACGAACACGAAAAGTATGTATTCATTGTACAGAATTGTGCCATACAGGAGAATAAATAAAACAGCTTTTCTTTTGTGTGGTTTCGCAAGGGCGCAATGTACCCTTCTGGGGTTCTTTACGAACACGAAAATATGTATTCATTGTACAGAATTGTGCCATACAGGAGAATAAATAAAACAGCTTTTCTTTTATGTGGTTTCCCAAGGGCGCCTTATTTAAAGGTCGCAGTGTACCCTTCACGGATTCTTTGCCAACACTAAAAGTATGTATTCATTGTACAGAATTGTGACGTACAGAAGAATAAATAAAACAGCTTTTCTTTTATGTAGTTTCGCAAGGGCGCCTTATGTAAAGGGCGCAGTGTACCCTTCACGGATTCTTTACCAACACTAAAAGTATGTATCCATTGTACAGAATTGTGCCATACACAAGAGAAAATAACACAGCTTTTCTTTTATGTGGTTTCGCAAGAGCGCAATGTACCTTTCACGGATTCTTTACCAACATTAAAAGTATGTATTCATTGTACAGAATTGTGCCATACAGAAGAATAAATAAAACAGCTTTTCTTTTATGTGGTTTCGCCAGGGCGCAATGTACGCTTCACGGATTCTTTGCCAACACTAAAAGTATGTATTCATTGTACAGAATTGTGCCATACAGGAGAATAAATAAAACAGCTTTTCTTTCATGTGGTTTCCCAAGGGGAACTTATGTAAAGGGCGCAGTGTACCCTTCACGGATTCTTTGCCAACAGTAAAAGTATGTATTCATTGTACAGAATTTTGACGTACAGAAGAATAAATAAAACAGCTTTTCTTTTATGTGGTTTCGCAAGGGCGCAATGTACCCTTCTCGGGTTCTTTACGAACACGAAAATTATGTATTCATTGTACAGAATTGTGCCATACAGGAGAATAAATAAAACAGCTTTTCTTTTATGTGGTTTCCCAAGGGCGCCTTATGTTAAGGGCGCAGTGTACCCTTCACGGATTCTTCACCAACACTAAAAGTATGTATCCATTGCACAGAATTGTGCCATACGCAAGAGAAAATAACACAGCTTTTCTTTTTTGTGGTTTCTCAAGAGCGCAATGTACCTTTCACGGATTCTTTACCAACATTAAAAGTATGTATTTATTGTACAGAATTGTGACATACAGAAGAATAAATAAAACAGCTTTTCTTTTATGTGGTTTCGCAAGGGCGCAATGTACCCTTCACGGGTTCTTTACGAACGCGAAAAGTATGTATTCATTGTACAGAATTGTGCCACACAGGAGAATGAATAAAACAGCTTTTCTTTTATGTGTTTTCGCAAGGGCGCAATGTACCTTTCACGGGTTCCTTACGAACACGAAAAATATGTATTCATTGTACAGAATTGTGGCATACAGGAGAATAAATAAAACAGCTTTTCTTTTATGTGGTTTCGCAAGGGCGCAATATACTTTTCACGGGTTGTTTACGAACACGAAAAGTATGTATTCATTGTACAGAATTGTGCCATACAGGAGAATAAATAAAACAGCTTTTCTTTTATGTGGTTTCCCAAGGGCGCATATGTAAAGGGCGCAGTGTACCTTTCACGGATTCTTTACCAACATTAAAAGTATGTATTCATTGTACAGAATTGTGCCATAGAGAAGAATAAATAAAACAGCTTTTCTTTCACGTGGTTTCGCAAAGGCGCAATGTACCCTTCACAGATTCTTTAACAACACTAAAAGTATGTTTTCATTGTACAGAATTGTGCCATAAGGAAGAATAAATAAAACATCTTTTCTTATTTTGTGGTTTCGCAAGGGCGCAATGTACCCTTCATGGATTCATTACCAACACTAAAAGTATGCATTCATTGTACAGAATTGTGCCATACAAGAGAATAAATAAAACAGCTTTTCTTTTATGTGGTTTCGCAAGGGCGCCTTATGTAAAGGGTGCAGTGCACCCTTCACAGATTCGTTACCAACACTAAAAGTATGTATTCATTGTACAGAATTGTGCCAAACAGAAGAATAAATAAAACAGCTTTTCTTTTATGTGGTTTCCCAAGGGCGCAATGTACCCTTCACGGGTTCTTTACCAACACTAAAAGTATGTATTCATTGTACAGAATTGTGCCATAGAGGAGATTAAATAAAACAGCTTTTCTTTTGTGTGGTTTCGCAAGAGCGCAATGTACCCTTCACGGATTCTTTACCAACACTAAAAGTATGTATTCATTCTACAGAATTGTGCCGTACAGACGATTATAGATAACATCTTTTCTTTTATGTGGTTTCGCAAGGGTGCAATGTACCCTTCACTGGTTGTTTACGAACACGAAAAGTATGTATTCATTGTACAGAATTGTGCCATTCAGAAGAATAAATAATACAGCTTTTCTTTTATGTGGTTTCGCAAGGGCGCAATGTACCCTTCACGGGTTCTTCACGAACAAGATAAGTATGTATTCATTGTACAGAATTGTGCCATACAGGAGAATAAATAAAACGGCTTTTCTTTTATGTTTTTCCCAAGGGCGCCTTATGTAAAGGGCGCAGTGTACCCTTCACGGATTTTTTACCAACACTAAAAGTATGTATTCATTGTACAGAATTGTGCCATACAGAAGAATAAATAAAACAAATTTTCTTTTATGTGGTTTCGCAAGGGCGCCTTATGTAAAGGGTGCAGTGCACCCTTCACAGATTCGTTACCATCACTAAAAGTATGTATTCATTGTACAGAATTGTGCCATACAGAAGAACAAATAAAACAGCTTTTCTTTTATGTGGTTTCGCAAGGGCGCAATGTACCCTTCACGGGTTCTTTACGAACACGAAAAGTATGAATTCATTGTACAGAATTGTGCCATACAGGAGAATAAATAAAACAGTTTTTCTTTTATGTGGTTTCGCAAGGGCGCCTTATGTAAAGGATGTAGTGCACCCTTCACAGATTCGTTACCAACATTAAAAGTATGTATTCTTTGTATAGAATTGTGCCATACAGAAGAATAAATAAAACAGATTTTCTTTTATGTGGTCTCGCAAGGGCGCCTTATGTAAAGGGCACAGTGTACCCTTCACGGATTCTTTGCCAACACTAAAAGTATGTATTCATTCTACAGAATTCTGACGTACAGAAGAATAAATAAAACAGCTTTTCTATTATGTGGTTTCGCAAGGGCGCCTTATGTAAAGGGTGCAATGTACACTTTACGGGTTCTTTACCAACACTAAAAATATGCATTCATTGTACAAAATTGTGCCATAGAGAAGAATAAATAAAACCGTTTGTCTTTGATTTGGTTTCGCAAGGGCGCCTTATGTACCCTTCACGAATTCTTTACCAACACTAAAAGCATGTATTCATTGTACAGAATTGTGCCATACAGAAGAATAAATAAAACAGCTTTTCTTTTATGTGGTTTCGAAGGGCGCAATGTACCCTTCTCGGGTTCTTTAAGAACATGAAAACTATGTATTCGTTGTACAGAATTGTGCCATACAGGAGAATAAATAAAACAGCTTTTATTTTATGTGGTTTCCCAAGGGCGCATTATGTAAAGGGCGCAGTGTACCCTTCACGGATTCTTTGCCAACACTAAAAGTATGTATTCATTGTACAGAATTGTGACGTACAGAAGAATAAATAAAACAGCTTTTCTTTTATGTAGTTTCGCAAGGGCGCCTTATGTAAAGGGCGCAGTGTACCCTTCACGGATTCTTTACCAACACTAAAAGTATGTATCCATTGTACAGAATTGTGCCATACACAAGAGAAAATAACACAGCTTTTCTTTTATGTGGTTTCGCAAGATCGCAATGTACCTTTCACGGATTCTTTACCATGATTAAAAGTATGTATTCATTGTACAGAATTGGGCCATACAGAAGAATAAATAAAACAGCTTTTCTTTTATGTGGTTTCGCAAGGGCGCAATGTACCCTTAACGGATTCTTTACGAACACGAAAAGTATGTATTCATTGTACAGAATTGTGCCATACAGGAGAATAAATAAAACAGCTTTTCTTTTATGTGGTTTCTCAAGGGCGCAATGTACCCTTCACGGATTCTTTACGAACACGAAAAGTATGTATTCATTGTACAGAATTGTGCCATACAGGAGAATAAATAAAACAGCTTTTCTTTTATGTGGTTTCTCAAGGGCGCAATGTACCCTTCACGGGTTGTTTACGAACACGAAAAGTATGTATTCATTGTACAGAATTGTGCCATACAGGAGAATAAATAAAACAGATTTTCTTTTATGTTTTTTCCCAAGGGGGCCTTATGTAAAGGGCGCAGTGTACCCTTCACGGATTCTTTGCCAACAATAAAACTATGTATTCAGTGTACAGAATTGTGGGCCTTGCCGGACAAAGGGAACATAGGTCTATGTGCCCTTTTTCCGGCAATCGTTTTAAACGATCCGCCATGTTGTTGTGATTGTGCCCAGAAAGTTTCAAACAAAAATCTCTATTCGTTAGTCTGTGGCAAAACTTTTTTTGAATCTGTGCAGCTGGAAAGAACAAAGAAATAGTCGGCAGCAGACAACAGTGGTGTTTACGTATTTTGCCTGTTGTTTTGAGGTTACATTTATAAAGGAAGTTTATTATTAAATAACAGATATTTAAAGCAATGGAGCAGTCAAAAGCTAAACGTAAACGTAAATCATACAGTAACAATATAAATCTTAAACGTGAAAATGCTAAAGTGAATCGACTTAAAGGTGAAATGTATTTAAACAGATGTGGGAAGACTGTAAGTGGCAAACAGTTTGGTTATGTTCCTGATTGTTGTAGTGAGAAGTGTTGTATTCGTTTTACTAAAGAACATCAGGAAGAATTATTTTCGTTCTTTTATAATCAAGGTAAAGAGCTCCAAGACTCATTTATTTCTAATTGTATAACAAAAACAGAACTTAAAACTCACGCCATTCATCCCAAAAAGGCCCGAATCAATACATGGACCTATAGCCTAAACGTTGGTGGTTTGAATGTATCAGTTTGTCAGGGTTTCTTAAGGAAACTACTACAAGTTAGTCCTAAAAGAATAAGGGTAATCCAACAAAAAATGTTGAATTCACAAGACTTTACAGAACGGAGAGGTCATCACACCAACCGGCCCCACAAATTGAAACCGAACGTTTTGCATTTGATGAAGACGCACCTTGAATCAATTCCACACAGCCTAAGCCATTATAGTGGTAATAAAACCTCTCTCAAATACTTTGACAACCCAGAGCTCAACATTAAAACGTTGTACACTATGTTTCAAGAGTTTTATAGGGCTGAAACTAATGAAAACTTGAAAATGGGCTACCCCCACTATTTTAAGTGTTTTAAGTCTAAGTTTAGTAATGAATTTGGTATAAGAGCACCTAAAAGTGATGTATGTGATTATTGCACAGAGTGCAAAGAAAAACTGGCAAGAAATCCTAATGACCCAATCAAAGTACCGTATCAGGTTCATCAGAGGAAGTATAAGAGAAGACAAGCTTTAAGAAATGAGTACATTGAAAAAGCAAAAAATGATCCATCTTTTTTGGTATGTGAATTTGATTATGCACAAAACTACGCGGTGCCAAGGCTGAATGTTAACAGCCAATTCTATAAAAGGCTTTTATGGCTATATGCATTCAATGTACATGTTTTTAATGATGACGAGTCTTACTTTTACTGTTTCATGGAATCACAAGCATGTAAGAACTCGAACAGTGTGGCTTCATTTTTGTATGATTGCCTTAAAAAATATGTAGAAACATCACAAGTAAAAACTATTGTTTTGTTATCAGACTCTGCGGGAGGACAGAACCGCAATGCTACAATGATTAAGTTTTGCTCTTGGTTCAGCAAAGTGTTTAATGTTGATCTAATTCAGTTGTTTCCAGTTAGGGGACATTCTTTCACACAGTGTGATCGGAACTTTGGGCTCGTTCGGTCTCATATAAAAAAGAAAGAGGTCATTGGAACTGCAAAACCATGGCTTCAAGCTATGGTTCAAGCTCGGCAGAAACCCAGCCCCTTTACTGTAATAATGGATCGAAATCTGATCAAAAGTTGGGACGAGAGCCTTGAACCTTTTTTTTTAAACATTCAAAAGACTTCAAAACATCTGAAGTTCACTATCATGAAATATGTAATGATCAAATACAAATGTGATGGAACTGTATTGTGTTCTCCCAATTTCATCCCTACCTACTCGCCTTTCAAGTTCATGAAAAATGTTAATAAAGCAACATTAGCACAAGTTCAACCAACAACAGTGCTATTTCCTCAAGTGTCACAAGCTAAAATGGTTGATGTTAGAAGTCTGATGAAGTACTTGACCGCTGAGGACCAAAACTGGCTGGAAAGTTTGCTTGAAGAGAACGCTGAGGCCTAACTAGACCTAACAAAACATCCTTTCTATGATTTAGGTATGTAATTTTGTAATAAAGTTTGTTCTTTTAAAACTTGTGTTTTGTTTCCAAACATGATAACTGGTTGCTGGAAAAAGGGCACATAACATGTCTTACAACTTTTATTTTTTACTAAAAGTACTTTTCAGTAATCACCATAGTAATATCACTAACATATAAAGAATGAAATGTCCCACCAAAAAATATTCATCACAGGTGTTTCTTTAATTATAACTAAATATAAATTACAACTCTTAACTTTGAGAGCTCATTCCCGAAAGTACACTTTTACTCTATGTGCCCTTTGTCCGGCAAGGTCCTCAATTGTGACGTACAGAAGAATAAATAAAACAGCTTTTTTTTATGTGGTTTCGCAAGGGCGCAATGTACCCTTCTCGGGTTCTTTACGAACACGAAAATTATGTATTCATTGTACAGAATTGTGCCATAAAGGAGAATAAATAAAACAGCTTTTCTTTTATGTGGTTTCGCAAGGGCGCAATGTACCCTTCACGGGTTGTTTACGAACACGAAAAGTATGTATTCATTGTACAAAATTGTGCCATACAGGAGAATAAATAAAACAGTTTTTCTTTTATGTGGTTTCGCAAGGGCGCCTTATGTAAAGGGTGTAGTGCACCCTTCACAGATTCGTTACCAACACTAAAAGTATGTATTCTTTGTACAGAATTGTGCCATACAGAAGAATAAATAAAACAGCTTTTCTCTTATGTGGTTTCGCAAGGGCGCCTTATATAAAGGGTGCAGTGCACCCTTCACAGATTCGTTACCAACACTAAAAGTATGTATTCATTGTACAGAATTGTGCCATACAGAAGAACAAATAAAACAGCTTTTCTTTTATGTGGTTTCCCAAGGGCGCAATGTACCCTTCACGGGTTCTTTACGAACACGAAAAGTATGAATTCATTGTAAAGAATTGTGCCATACAGGAGAATAAATAAAACAGTTTTTCTTTTATGTGGTTTCGCAAGGGCGCCTTATGTAAAGGGTGTAGTGCACCCTTCACAGATTCGTTACCAACACTAAAAGTAGGTATTCTTTGTACAGAATTGTGCCATACAGAAGAATAAATAAAACAGCTTTTCTTTTATGTGGTCTCGCAAGGGCGCCTTATGTAAAGGGCGCAGTGTACCCTTCACGGATTCTTTGCCAACACTAAAAGTATGTTTTGATTGTACAGAATTGTGACGTACGGAAGAATAAATAAAATAGCTTTTCTTTTATGTAGTTTCGCAAGGGCGTCTTATGTAAAGGGCGCAGTGTACCCATCACGGATTCTTTACCAACACTAAAAGTATGTATCCATTGTACAGAATTGTGCCATACAGAAGAATAAGTAAAACAGCTTTTCTTTTATGTGGTTTCGCAAGAGCGCAATGTACCTTTCACGGATTCTTTACCAACACTAAAAGTATGTATTCATTGTACAGAATTGTGCCATACAGAAGAATAAATAAAACTGCTTTTCTTTTATGTGGTTTCGCAAGGGCGCAATGTACCCTTCACGGGTTGTATACGAACACGAAAAGTATGTATTCATTGTACAAAATTGTGCCATACAGGAGAATAAATAAAACAGTTTTTCTTTTATGTGGTTTCGCAAGGGCGCCTTATGTAAAGGGTGTAGTGCACCCTTCACAGATTCGTTACCAACACTAAAAGTATGTATTCTTTGTACAGAATTGTGCCATACAGGAGAATAAATGAAACAGCTTTTCTTTTATGTGGTTTCGCAAGAGCGCAATGTACCCTTCACGGATTTTTTACCAACACTAAAAGCATATATTCATTGTACAGAATTGTGCCATACAGAAGAATAAATAAAACAGCTTTTCTTTTATGTGGTTTCGCAAGGGCGCAATGTACCCTTCTCGGGTTCTTTACGAACACGCAAATTATGTATTCATTGTACAGAATTGTGCCATACAGGAGAATAAATAAAACAGCTTTTCTTTTATGTGGTTTCCCAAGGGCGCTTTATGTAAAGGGCGCAGTGTAGCCTTCACGGATTTTTTGCCAACACTAAAAATATATATTCATTGTACAGAATTGTGACGTACAGAAGAATAAATAAAACAGCTTTTCTTTTATGTAGTTTCGCAACGGCGCCTTATGTAAAGGGCGCAGTTTACCCTTCACGGATTCTTTACCAACACTAAAAGTATGTATCCATTGTACAGAATTGTGCCATACACAAGAGAAAATAACACAGTTTTTCTTTTATGTGGTTTCTCAAAAGCGCAATGTACCTTTCACGGATTCTTTACCAACATTAAAAGTATGTATTCATTGTACAGAATTGTGACATACAGAAGAATAAATAAAACAGCTTTTCTTTTATGTGGTTTCGCAAGGGCGCAATGTACCCTTCACGGGTTCTTTACGAACACGAAAAGTATGTATTCATTGTACAGAATTGTGCCATACAGGAGAATAAATAAAACAGCTTTTCTTTTATGTGCTTTCGCAAGGGCGGAATGTACCCTTCACGGGTTCCTTACGAACACGAAAAATATGTATTCATTGTACAGAATTGTGGCATACAGGAGAATAAATAAAACAGCTTTTCTTTTATGTGGTTTCGCAAGGGCGCAATATACCCTTCACGGGTTGTTTACGAACACTAAAAGTATGTATTCATTGTACAGAATTGTGCCATACAGGAGAATAAATAAAACAGCTTTTCTTTTATGTGGTTTCTCAAGTGCGCCTTATGTAAAGGGCGCAGTCTACCTTTCACGGATTCTTTACCAACATTAAAAGTATGTATTCATTGTACAGAATTGTGCCATAGAGAAGAATAAATAAAACGGCTTTTCTTTTATGTGGTTTCGCAGAGGCGCAATGTACCCTTCACGGATTCTTTAACAACATTAAAGTATGTATTCATTGTACAGAATTGTGCCATAGAGGAGAATAAATAAAACAGCTTTTCTTTTGTGTGGTTTCGCAAGAGCGCAATTTACCCTTCACGGATACTTTACCAACACTAAAAGTATGTATTCATTGTACAGAATTGTGCCGTACAGACGATTAAAAAAACATCTTTTCTTTTATGTGCTTTCGCAAGGGCGCAATGTACCCTTCACTGGTTGTTTACGAACACGAAAAGTATGTGTTCATTGTACAGAATTGTGCCATACAGAAGAATAAATAAAACAGCTTTTCTTTTATGTGGTATCGCAAGGGCGCAATGTACCCTTCACGGGTTCTTCACGAACACGACAAATATGTATTCATTGTACAGAATTGTGCCATACAGGAGAATAAATAAAACGGCTTTTCTCTTATGTGGTTTCCCAAGGGCG